>NW_014577460.1:209007-218281 GCF_000485595.1 Priapulus caudatus
GAGCGACCAGAGAGAGAGAGAGAGAGGAGAGAGAGAGCGAGAGAGAGAGAAAGATAAAGAGAGAGAGAGGGAGCACCAGAGGGAGGAGAGACGCGTGAGAGACAGGAGAGGAGAGAAGAGAGGGGGAGAAGAGAAGAGAAAGAGGCGAGACATCAAAGGAGAGAGACGGCCGACGAGAAGAAGAGAGCGGGATCGCCAGATAAAAGAAAGAAAAGCAGAGAGAGAAAAAACGTGATGGCCGACGTGAACGCCACACATCCGCGCAAACCGACCTGGCCATATACCAACGCGGTCTCACTCATCCCTCACTCTACATCATCCCTGATCCTCATGCTGTCCTCGTACGGTCATGAGCAGCGGGTCGCGAGTGCCACGCTGGGCAGGTATAAACGTTCGGCCAGTAGAGTGTGTCGGATAACGATGGTGGTAGTCAACCTACCCAGAGCGGCATACTCCGCGCGCGCGTCACCGCTTTGTGTTTACGGAAATGAATGCGGTTCACGAAAGGCCACGTGTTTCCCACCGCCGTTATAAGCATACCATGGCGGCGGGTGTATAGGGGAAGCTGTATGTATGTATGTGTGTGTGGCGCGGCGTCGTTGCCTCTTCGAAACATCATTAACGTCCTCCGGATCTAGTCAATCTCGTCGAGGACGGTTGTTTCTTCTTCGTCATACATAGGTCCATTTGCAATTTCAGTCGGTGCAGGCATTGTTCATTTTCGCCATGTCGTATTATACGGGCCATAAACGATCGAGGTGTACGTGTTACCTCTAGAGTTGAATGGGCTGGCAATTTTTGAATGAGATGGATGAATTTCTCCCGCGTTCTCCTTCGCTTTCATGTCCAAACGTCACCATGTTGCGTGTTGCGTTCTCAGTATATTATGCATCGCTCACCTCGTCGTCTCGCCCGCATTATTGCGCGCGGAGGGGAAGCACCGATAGCGGAGTTCTTCAAAACCGCATTCTCATCTGTTACCGCGCGTGCACATACACGCGTGAAATCTGAACTGAGGACCGGCTAACCTAGACTGAATCGCTTTGTGATGAGTCAGTAGGCATGCATGTAACTGATGACCGCCCCGATGTAGCATCAGGCGTCGAGCGACTGCTAGGCCCCATTAGCTACCCGCTTTGCAATTATCGCCGTAAATCGGCATAAATTACCACATTATATGCCACTGATTATTAAAACTTAAAATAAATAAAGGCCAGAGATTTCTCTCTCTCAACAGACACCGTATACAAACATACACACAGACGAGCCGCGCCGCGGCTCTGTCTTCTCCTCCCTCTCTCTCTCTCTCTCTCTCTCTCTCTCTCTCTCTCTCTCTCACTCACACACATGAACATACACCCCATACATACATAATCTCTCCCCTTCCTTTCCCTCTCCCACTCACTCTTCCTCTCCCTATCTCCTTCTCTCTCCTCTTTTTAGCCTTCTTTCATTCTTCATTCTCGCTTTATTTTTTTCCTATCTTTCCATCCCGTCTTTATCTGCCAATCGTTCTATCCCCCTCTTCTTGATTTCCTTCTCTCACTTCCTCTTTTCACTAAATATTTACATGCAATTCAAAGGCACCCTTGTTCTCGCCGGTAATGGAGAAAGGCAAGAATCTACCTCATCGGCCCCAGAAAATTACCGCGAATGAAATAGAATCTTATTCGTGGCGAGTCAGCTACAGCAATTATGGCTTCGGAATTAGAGGCACGAAATTAAAGGTATTATTTTAAAGGCTTTGCGCTGAAAATTAATTTTTACTGCCTCCGCGCGCTTCGGTGATGAGTCGTCGCTCGGTTGCCATGGCAACTCTTTGTGCATTCATAGCAATGACAGAATAAAACAACATGACCTGTCACCAATGACCCGGATTCGTGGGTGAGCGATGCTATGCGTGCGTGTGTGTGTGCGTGTGTGCGGGCGTGTGTGTGTGTGCGGGCGTGCGGGAGTGTGTGCGGGCGTGTGTGCGGACGTGTGGGCCTGTGTGCGGGCGTGTGTGTGTGCGTGAGTGCGGGCGTGTGTGCGGACGTGTGTGTGTGTGTGCGTGTGTGCGTGTGTGCGGGCGTGTGTGCGGACGTGTGTGTGTGCGTGTGGGCGGGCGTGCGGGCGTGTGTGCGGGCGTGTGTGCGGACGTGAGGGCGTGTGTGCGGGCGTGTGTGCGGGCATGTGTGCGGGCGTATGTGCGTGTATGCGTATATGTGTGGCTGTTGGTGCGGGCGTATGTGCGTGTATGCGTATATGTGTGGCTGTTGGTGCGTGCATGGGTACGTGCGCGTGTGCGTGCATGTGCGTCTACGTGTGAGTGTTCATGTGTGCGTGTGCGCGCGCGTGTGTGCGTGCATGTACATAGGTGTTCGGTGAGTGTACAAGGAATCGGGGTAGGCTCGGCATATCAAAGAGATATATCTGGCACGTATATCATAGTTGAAATAGGACCCCATATGACAATGTGTGTGCCTGTGTCTGTGTGTGTGTATGCGTGCGTGTGTGTGCGCGTGTGTATTTGTGTGCGCGCGTATGCGAGTATGTGCTGTGCTTTGATTTTAATATGCACACGTTTGCAATTATCGGATATCATGATTATTCACATTTAATTAAACGAACGCAGAGAGATGAGAGAGCGCGATGGGGTGGCTGCGAGGGAGTGTTGGTGGGGGAGATCAAACATGGCGTCTAATCGTAATGAGCTACTGCTGACCTTTAGTAAGCTTGCTAGCCTGTGTGCAGTAATAATATAATGCTGAATACTCGTGCATATTAAAGTGAAAGGGTATTAATGTTTTAGCGTAGTTCTGTGTGGAGGAGAAAACGCGCGGCGCTCGTAATATTTCACCTTTCAACAAAGCCGTGCGTTCGTGCGTGTGTTCGTGCGTGCGTGCGTGCGTGCGTGCGTGCGTGTTTGTGTGCGTGGGATCGCGCGTGCGTATACACGCGTGCCTGTATGCGTTCGCTTGTTCGGCCGCTCGTTCGTGCTTGCATTATTGCGTTCGTTCGTTCGTTCGTTCGTTCGTTCGTTCGTTCGTTCGTTCGTTCGTTCGTTCGTTCGTGCTTGCGTGCGAGCCTGCGTTCGTTCGTTCGAATGTTCGTTTGTTTGTTTTTTGTTCGTTTTTCTTTATTCGTTTGTTCGTTCGTGCTTGCACGCGAGCGTGCGTATGTGCGTACACGTGAGCGTGCGTACATACGTGCACGCGAGCGTGCGTACGTGCGTGTGCGCGCACGTGTGAAATCACGCGCAACTGAAGCAAGGAGCAAACTGTGAATCGTGTTTGAGGCGTCATCGGTGACAACATTGTGCTCACGCACACGTACGCATACTCGCCCGTACGCACGCACGCACGCACGCACGCACGCAAGCACGCACGCCTCCTCCTCTCTCCTTCTGCTCTCCTCATCTCTCCCCATCTCTCCTCTCTGCTGCCTGGAGAGAGAGCGTGAGAGACAGAGAGGGAGAGAGAGGGGGGAGAGAGAGAAAGAGAGCGAGACAGAGAGACCGAGAGAGAACGAGACAGAGTGACAGATAGAGAAAGAGAGAGAGAAAAAAACGTGATGGCGACGTGAACGCCACACCCGCGCAACCGAGTGCCATATACCGCGTCTCAACCATCCCTCACCACTCATCCCTCATCCTCATCTTCCTCTATCGTCATGAGCAGGAGTCGCGATGCAACGCTGCAGGTATAAACGTCGGCAGTAGATGTGTCGATCAACGATGGTGTATCAACCCTGACCAGACGGCATACCCGCGCGCGCTCACCGCTTTGTGTTTACGAAATGAATCGGTCACGAAAGGCCACGTGTTTCCCACCGCCGTTATAGCATACATGCGTGCGGGTTATAGGGGAAGCTGTATGTATGTATGTGTGTGTGCGCGTTCGAAAATCATTAACTCTCGACGGTTGTTTCTTCGTCATAGGTCATGCAATTTCAGTCGTGCAGCCATTGTTCATTTCGCCATGTCGTATTACGCATAAACGTATCGAGTGTGTGTTACCGAGTTGAATGGATGCAATTTTTGATGAGATGGATGAATTTTTCCCGCCGTTTCTCGCTTTCATTCCAACGTCAATCCCAGTTGCGTGTTGCGTTCTCTTACATACGCTCACCTCTCGTTCGCTTTGCGCGCCCGATAGGCGGAGGTTTCTTCTAAACGCATCTGTTACCCACATACACGCGTGAAATCTGAACTGAGCTAACATAGACTGAATGTTTGTGATAGTCAGTAGGCATTATGTAACTGATGACCGCCCGATGTACATCAGCAGTCGAGCGGACTGCTAGCCCTACCGCTTTGCAATTATTCGCCGTAAAATCGGCATAAATTACACATATATGCCACTGATATTAAACTTAAATAAATAATAGGCCAGAGATTTCTCTCTCTCCAGTACACGTATACAAACATACACACAAACGAGCGCGCGCGCTCTTTCTTCTCTCCCTCCCTCGGTATGACAAGCTTGCGTGGATATTTGACGTTTGGTTCTTTCGCTCGGATAAAATGTCACGTATTGTTCGTGTCATGCGCGCCGCGCAGGAGCCATCCCCTCTATACTCTCAACGTTAGTTGCTGAAATCTACGTCTATACTGTGAATCTATGGCATTAAACGTGTAGTCGGTTGCTTTCGCGGTGTGTTTTTCAGTGGTTCGTTATGTAGCTTGTTTAATCTCAGAACGATAAAAAAACAACCATAAATGAAGTCTCGAATAGTGAATTGCGGAATTCATGTGCGGCTGCATTGCGAGATGCTTCAGAGATCAGGCGCGCGCACCACGCACAGCGCGCACGCGCACACACGCCACGCGCACAACATCTCTAGCACGCACGCACGCCACGCACGCACGTTACACCCACGCACGCACGCACGTACACACGCACACACGACATCACCACAACACGCCGCACGTCACACACGCACACACGCACACGCAATACGCACACACACGCACGGCACGCACGCTACGCCACGCCCCCAATACACGGCCGCACATTTCTAATATCCCCCACACACATGAGGAGAGAACTCGCATGTATCAATGACATTTATGTGCCAGGCGGTGGACGTCACGAGTTAAGGGGATGGGGAAGGGGGCGATTTACATTGAATAGTGCAGCCACGGCGGTGACGAGTCGGTAAACAGACGCGCGTTAGCAGGCAGCGTTGTGGTTGAACTCGTAAAAATTTGAAACGTATACAGAGAGCGCGCGGCATGGGGGGGGAAAAAAATCGTACCATATCCCGAGCTTTGATACAGCGTAGCGTAGAGGTAGTGGGTGGGCGGGGGGGGGATAGATAGCAAAACCGCCTTCACTTCTCTCCCCTTCTTTCCCCCTCTCTCTCTCTCTGCTCCTCTTCCTTCCCTTCCTCCCTCCTTCACTCCCCTCTCTCTCTCTCGCGCGCGCTCTTTCTCCATCGCGTTCATGCCCACCTTCGCTCCTCTCTCTCTCTCTCTCCTCTCTCTCTTCTTCTCTCCTCTCTCTCTCTCTCTCTCTCTCTCTCTCTGTCTTTCTTCCTTCTCCCCACCCCGGCTTTCTCTCTCTCTCTCGCGCTCTCTTTCCTTCTTCTTCCTCCTATTTCTCTCTCTCTCTCTCGCGCTCTCTCTCCTACACTCGTTCTCTATATCACTCCCCATGCGTGGCTAACCTTGTGTTGAGAAAGGTGATCGATTGTGTGTGTTTGTGTTGAGAGGAGAGAGACGGAGGAGGAGGGAGAGAGAGGACGCGAGAGAGAGATGAGACGAAGCCGCTGCGAGCAGAAAGAGAAGGGGAGAGAGAGACCGAGAGGATAGATAATAGAGAGATAGGGGAAGAGAAAAAGAGTGTGTGGTTTCCCTTTCTCTCTCCCTCATTTGTTGTCTCTCTCACAGGGACAAACACACATTGATCGCTATAACAATGTGCACACACACGGACGCCAGCATACATGCACAATGACAGAGATCGAAAGAGATTTAGAGAGGCGAGTGAGAAAAAAACCCTGAAAAATAGAGATAACGAGACAAGAATAAGAGATAAGAGAGACACGGAAAAGGAAATAAACGAGCGAATGCGAGAGAAAAAGAAAAGAAAAGAAATGAATGGATAAATAGATAGAGACGGGGAAGGAGGGGTGTAAGATGGTAAAAAATGAAAGAGCCAGACGAGAGAGAGAGACAGGACAGAGCAGAGAGAGCGATGAGGATGAGACCGAGCAGAGGAGAGAAAAGAAAGAGCGGACAGACAGCCAGAGGAGAAGGGAGAAAGACTGCGTGAATTAACCAGCACTTCAGCCAAACGGGGAGGAGAGCGGAAGAGGAGGAGGAGGGAGGAGGAGGGAGGAGGCAGTTGTATGGAAGGGAGGAGCGAAGGAGGAAGGGAGGACGCGCAGGATGAAATCTGTGCGGTGCGCCGCTCGCATGTCGCGTGGCGCTTGTGTACGGCTCATAAGCCAAACAAGAGCTTCTGCTTTGCTGCGATGTCGTGTAAAGGAGTTAAGAGAGCGCCTGTACGAAATACAGGAGTCCATGCGGACGGAGACGACGACGCCACGGACCCGTCGTTATCATCGCGCCATCCGCTGTCGCTCGACGCTTCCATTGCGTTTACCATAATCTACAAGTCAAATAAGCCGCGAAGATACGCGCTCGGGCGCCAGCGGCGGCGCTCTCGCTCGATCCCCATCTCTCTCTCTCTCTCGCGCTCTCTTCTCTCTCTCTCCCTCTCTCTCTCTCTCTCTCTCTCTCTACGCTCTCTTCTCCTCCCCTCTCTCTCGCTCTCTCTCTCTCTCTCTCTCTCTCTCTATCTCTCTCTCTCTTATCTCTCCCTCTCTCTCGCTTCTCCTCTTCTCTCTCTCCCCTCTCGCCTCTCTCTCTCTCGTTCTTTCTTTCTGTTTTTTTCGCACTCTTTCTACCCGCTCTACGCGTCGCACGCTGGCTAGACGGTCAGCACTGCGGCAGATAACGCAATGACGGCACATTGAGCCAGCGGCAATTACTGTCAGCGCCGTGCTGAGAGGGTTAAGGCTCGATGGTAATCACAGGATGGCGATGAGAGCTTAAGCCCGCAGGGACAGCAGGTGTGTGTGTTGATGTGCGTTGTGTGTGTGTGTGTGTGTGTGTGTGTCGTGTGGTGTGTGTGATGTGTGGTGTCGTATGTGTGGTGAAGTATTGTGCTATTGTGCTCGAGTCGGCTGCATCTGTGTGTGTGTGGTCTTTGTGTGTGTTGTGCTGTGATGTGAGCTGTGTGTAGTTTTGTGTTGTGGGTGTGTATGGTCTGTGTCGTGTGTGTGTGTGTGTGTGTGTGTGTGTGTGTGTGTGTGTGTGTGTGCTTGTCGCTTGGTGTGTTGTGTGTAGTGCGTACAGGCACGAGCGGGCCGATGTTAAATGAGGCAGCGATGTAGCGGCGTAATCGCTGCGCGCGTGACGACGTGAACACGGACGATAAAGCGGTCGGCTTAGCAATCCGAGCCTGACACCTTGTTGATCCAATAGGCATGGCCCAACGCACGCCCACTGTCATGATTTATACACTTGCCAGCCTATTAACACCCCACAGTCAAGCGAACCCCCCTCCCAACATACACATACATACATTAATACGACACACGCGCGCGCGGCGCACGCACGCACGCACGGCACGCACGACACGCACGCCACTCACACACACACACACACACAACACAACACACACACACCCACTCACATATCGCATGCGCACACACACACATCACAGGCACACAGCACACACACACACACACACATACACACGCACACACCCACACACACACAGCCTGTAACACCCCACAGTCAGTGTTTCATACAGCCTAAAATTCGCGACCCAGAATCAAGTCACTAAACACACACAGCCCTCATAACTACCCTAACCAAGTCAGTGACATATTCAGCTATTCAGCTATTGTACGACCCATGCACACAGTTATTGTGCAACCTATTCAGTTATTGTACAATCTAGTTAGTTATTGTACGACCCCGTTTCTGATATTGCATAACCCATTTAGTTACCGTACGACCTATTAAGCTGTTGTACGACTCCTTCAGTTATTGTACAACCCGCCCAATTATCGTACGATCCGCACAATTATTGTACAACCCATACAGTTATCGTAAGCGAGTAGAGCTCGCTTATAGCTTTCGCTGCGACCCACACAATTATTGTACGACTCATCCAATTATTGTGCGACTCATTCAATTATTGTACGACCCATTCAGTTATTGTACGACCTATTAAATTATTGTATGACCTACACAATTATTGTACTACCTATTCAGTTATTGTACGATCTACACAGTTATTGTAGGCGAGCAGAGCTTAGCTTATGGAGTCTATCAATTACGGTCCACTTGAGTTACTTGTACCGCCGGCAATTCGAAGTTATTGTACTCGATCTATTAAATATATATGTACGATCTATTAAATTATTGTACGATCTACACAATTATTGTACGATCTATTATATTATTGTACGATCTATTATATTTATTGCCTACGATCTACACAGTTATTGTAGGCGAGCAGAGCTAGCTTAGAGCTATCAATACGATCCACTGAGTTATTGTACGCCCCATTCAATTATTGTACGATCTATTAAATTATTGTACGATCTACACAATTATTGTACGATCTATTATATTATTGTACGACCTACACAATTATTGTACGACCTACACAATTATTGTACGACCTATTAAATTATTGTACGACCTACACAATTATTGTACGACCTATTAAATTATTGTACGACCAGCAGTATTGTAGATGAGCAGAGCTAGCTTAGAGCTATCGGGGCGAGCGTGACGCTGCTTACATATGGTGAAGAGTACGATCGCCTTGTATGACCCACTGAGTTATTGTACGATCATTCAATTATTGTACGACCTATTTAGTTATTGTACGACCTACACAATTATTGTACGAACCACAGAAATCATTGTGTGTATGCTTACCTGTGGGTGAAGAGTACGATCACCTTGTATGACCCACTGAGTAATTGTACGACCTATTTAGTTATTGCACGACCTCCACAATTATGTACGGACTCTCCACAATCATTGTACGACCCACAGAATCATTGTACGACCCACAGAATCATTGTGTGCATGCTTACCTGTGGTGAAGAGCACGATCGCTTTCAGGCAGCTGTACTCGGCCGAGTCGACGTGCAGCGCCTTTCAGCTTCTCGACCTGCCTCCTGGAATATGCGGATGTGCGCTCATGGAAGGCGACGACGCGGTCGGCGGCATCGGCGAGACGTGTGCAGGGCCGGCGGCGGC
>NW_014577460.1:218306-222823 GCF_000485595.1 Priapulus caudatus
TCTCTTTCTCTCTCTCTCCATCTCTCTCTCCTTCTCTCTCCCTCTTTATCTCTCTCACTCACACACCATGAACATACACCCCATACATACATAATCTCTCCCCTTCTTTCCCTCTCCCACTCACTCTTCCTCTCCCTATCTCCTTCTCTCTCCTCTTTTTAGGCACTTCTTTCATTCTTCATCTCCTTTATTTTTTCCTCATCTTTCCATCCGTCTTTATCTCCAATCGTTCTATCCCCCTGCTTCTGATTGCCTTCTCTCAACTTCCTCTTTTCACTAAATATTTACAATGCAATTCAAAGGCACCCTTGTTCTCGCCGCGTAATGGAGAAAGGCAAGAATCTACCTCATCGGCCCAGAAAATTACCGCGAATGAAATAGAATCTTATTCGTGGCGAGGTCAGCTACAGCAATTATGGCTTCGGAATTAGAGCGCACGAAATTAAAGGTATTATTTTAAAGGCTTTGCGCTGAAAATTAAAGTTTTTTACTGCCTCCGCGCGCTTCGGTGATGAGTCGTCGCTCGTTGCCATGGCAACTCTTGTGCATTCATAGCAATGACAGAATAAAACGCAGACATGGACCTGTCACCAACTGACCCGTATTCGTGGGTAGCGAGCTATATGCGTGCGTGCGGGTGTGTGTGCGCGGTGTGTTCGGGCGTGTTGGGTGGCGGGCGCGGGAGCTTGTCGTGCGGCGCCCCAGGGCCCCCGTGTGCCAACGTGTGCGTGTGCGGGGCGGATGGGTGGATCCCGGGAGCGCGCGTGTGTGCGACGTGGGGGTGTCGTTGGCGTTGTCCGGCCGGGGCGACGTTGGGGGGTGCGGGGGCGGGCACCCGGGGGCCGGGGTGCGCCACGCATACACTGCCTCAGCTTAAAACATTTCAGCATCTATTCAGATAAATTATAGGCACCACTTAATTACCGACATAGCGACAAAAGGAACTGAAAAGCTATTAGCCTTAGAGATCTTCTAAATAGCCGCTTCGAGTGTAAATAAGATAGCAATAGTTTCAAGCCCTTTATATACCTTAAAGTTACTGCCAAAAATAAGATTATGCGTAATGTTCTGATATATTTAGCAGGGCCGCGCAACGCGCAGCTGATGCTCATGATGCAGGCAATGCGTATGACGTAGCAACAAATCCGAAAAATACTTACAGCAGCCTGTTGAAACGTGAGTGCCAAGCGAGCCGAGTACGCATTACCAGCAGAAGTAAAGAAGTTCTGCTACCAATACGCCTTCGATGCAAGAGTGTCGCGAGACATCGAACACTATCGTACAGGATCACTGCTGTAGAAACGCATATGTAAGCCAGATTTATATTCATTTTAACTCGTCTCATCGAAAAATGTCATTTCATAAAGACAGGGACATTAGAGAATTTCCGTAAAAGCCTAGCATGTGCTTAATATAGCCATATACTGTTTTGGTTGTAAGTTATTCTTCTCAAAAAAAAATAAAAAAAAAATTAATCAACCTAAATAATAAATCTGATATTGTTAATGTCTCTATATTAATTATAAATATGCTCAGGACGTTTACTATTTTATTTATACACCCCCACTGTATTTTAATTTCTAGATTGCATATACTCATGAAACGGCCGAGTGAGGATCAACTAAGGAAATTGCTGCCGGCGCACGTATCATTGATGGCATCCCCATGACGACTGAGCTTGCCACCGCAATTTACCCTTGTTAGGGAAAAGCCGAGCAAGAGATGGCCCTTCAAAACCTGTAAGCTTGCAAGCATAGTTAGAGGTACGTTAGTCTATACTGCAGTGGTGATATAACTGTTTGACTGTTTCATAGATAACTGCTGAAAGGATGTTAGCCTCCTTGGTTATTATCAAGGAACTTAGTATTCAAGCAGATTTCTTAGCTAACCCCATACTTGTCATGACCACAGATTACATACATATTTTCAATTATTTACAAGATTTAACATTAATGCGATGATGCTGCAGGCACTGAACTGCGGACACCTGTACTCATTGGTTCCACTCAGCGCAAGTGCAATGAGCGTGTTCTACGCCAACCATACGAGGTCAGTCACGATGAAGGCGAACCTCACAGCGCGGTGTGCGAGGTGTGATCGTTTTTTACGGCGCATCTTGGGGTTGCACGTGCAGCAGCGGCGCCACGTGCAGCGGCATCGAGCACTGCGACGCGTTCAGCACGAACAGTTCGCTCCAGACGAGCCGCAGCAGCGCCACCTGGTCGGTGATCTGCAGGTCCGGGAAGAAGGGTATGTTGCGCGCCCACTCTACGGCGCTGAAGAGCAGACGCGCGGCCAGCTCGCAGATGTTGTCGATGCCCATGATGCCGTTCGGCTGCATGCATTGTCCGTACCGCGCCGTCGGGTAGGGTTCGGCGCGTAGCAGTAGGGAGATGTAGGAGGACATGTAGGAGTGTCCGTGCAGCAGTTCGCCGTTGGTGAGCGCGAGTTGACCCGGGTAGGGGCCCGTCATCGAGGGCGGCACTCGTCCACGCTGCACTGCTAAACAGGGAAAAGGGCATACGGTTTATGAAATATATACGTCCGAACGCCACAATTTTACGGAAGCAGGGAAAGATATAAGGTTTATGTATGATAGGTCTGAACGGCGTACTGCTAAACAGGGAAAAGGGCATACGGTTTATGAAATATATACGTTCACAAGGTTGCACTGGGAAGCAGGGAAAGGGTACACGGTTTATGAAATATATACGTTCACAAGGTTGTACTGGCTAAACATGGAAAAGATACACGGGCACAAGTTTGTACACCACAGTTTCAACGTTGCCAATGCTGCACTGGGACACCGAGAAAGGGTGCACAGTTTATGAAATATGTGTCCGAATGCCGTACTCTTAAATAGAGAAAGGGTGCACGGTTTATGGATGATACGTTGCCAATGCTGCACTGCTAAACAGAGAAAAGATACGCAGCTTATGAAATATACGTTGCCAATTCTACACTGGAAAACAGGGAAAATATATACGGTTTATGAAATATACGTTCACAAGGTTGTACTGCTAAACAGGGAGACGGTACACGGTTTATGAATGATACTTTCCTAACGTTGTACTGGCTTAACAGAGAAAGGGTACACAGTTTATGAAAAACTACGTTCCAAATGCTGCACTAACCAAACAGAGAAAGGGTATACGGTTCATAAAAAACTACGTTCCAAATGCTGCACTAAAGAGAGAGAGTAGGAAGGAGAGACAGCAGAAGGGGGAGGGCTAGAGGAAAAAGGAGAAGTGAAAAAGGGAGAGTAGTAAAAAATAATCGATTATAAAATACAGTCATGAAAATGAGCAAAGCACACATAAAAAAAAATTCGCAGGGGCGTGTGTGCGTGTACGTGTGTGTGCGCGTGTACGCGCGGGCGTGCATGTATGTGTGCACGCGCGCGTGTTTGTGTATTTGTGTGTATGATCTGTGCTTACATTAAAAAAATTAGCTGCATATGCACGCGTGATAAATTATTATTTTGTGGCTGCTTACTGCTAACATTTGAGCAACGGAGAATGTTTGTCGCTCCGATTCGCGTCGGCTGGAATATCTATATACAGCTATACTACGTACATGATGTGATAAGATATCTCGTAGCCTCGTAGCCTGTTGTGCGAACAGCTTCCCCTCTCTCTTTATCTCTTTCTCTCTCTCTCTCTCTCTTCCTCTCTCTTTCTCTCTCTCTCTTTCTCTCACTCTCTCTCTCTCTTCCTCTCTCTTTCTCTCTCTCTTTCTCTCTCTCTCTATCTATCTCTTTCTCTCACTCTCTCTTTCTCTCTCTCTCTCTCTTTCTCCCTCTCTCTCTCTTTCTCTCTTTCCCTTTCTGTCTCTCTCTCTCTCTCTCTCTCTCGCCCCCTTCTCTCTGTCTGTCTTTCTGTCTGTTTCTATCTCCCTCTCTCCCACTCGCTCACTCTCAGCTGTCTACAGCTCTCGCTCCCCCTCTCCTTTTCTATTCCCTACCTATCTCCATTCCCGCACACCCCCTTCCGTTTACTCCCCCTCCCACTCCCCCTTTCCCTCCGTCACTCTCTCTCTCTCTCTTCCATCCTCCCCCTCTCCCTCTCACTTGCTTTCCGCGAAACGCACAAAATTGCGCGATGTTTTTTTCATACGAGGTCACCTCCATATGGATGTGTGCCGAGTGGAGATGTGGCATGTACTGTAATTACCTTTTTCCAGCATCCCAAATAACATTACAAATAGACGCGAAATACATGTCCGTAATTTTTTTTCTGCGTACGCGCGCGCCTACTCGAGATATAATTATTTTATTTCCCGTTATGCGTTTCTCCGCTGGCTGTACACGTGCGAGTGTTACGCGCGTTAACGGCCGAGGATAAAGGGGTGAGGAGAGAGGGAGAGTATGATTGGGAGAAACATGAGAGAGCGAAAGAGGTGGACAGATATATAGAGCGAGGGAAAGACAGCAAGAAAGACAGAAAGAGAGAGAGAGAGAGAGAAAGAGAGACAGACAGACAGAGAGAGAGAGAGAGAGAGATGAGTGTAAAAAATAA
>NW_014577460.1:222833-232762 GCF_000485595.1 Priapulus caudatus
GATCTCTCTCACAAACACACAGCACACTTCTCACTAACTTACACGATGGGAGTGATATAATAGATACGTGTAGGAGAAGAGAGCGCGAACAGAGAGAGAGAGAGAAAGAGAGAGAGAGCGCGAGAGATTTAGACGAGATAGAGGGGGTGGGGAGAGGTGAAGAAAGACAGAAGATAGAGAGAGAGAGAGAGAGGAGAGAGTGAGAGAGAGAGAGAGAGAGATGGGAGAGAGAGAGAGAGAGAGGGCACGCGAAGGTGTGCAGATTGAAGCGAGAGAGAGCGCGCGCGGAAGAGTCAGAAGAGGGAGTGAAGGAGGGAGTGAAGGGAGGAAGATGATAGAGAGAGAGAGAGGGGGAAGAAAGGGGAGGAAGTGCAAGGCGGTTTTTTGCTATCTAAAAGCATCCCCCACCCCCCCCACCACACCTCTATCGCTCGCAGGTATCAGAGCTCGCTGCTATATAGGTCGTTTTTTCCCCCCCATGCGCGCGCTCCTTCGTTGTATTAACGTTTCAAATTTTTACGTTCAACAACAACGCTGCTGGTAACGCGCGGTCTGTTTACCTGACTCGTCACCGCCGTGCTGGCACTATTCATATTTTAAATCCCCCCTCCCCTTAACTCGTGACGTATCACCGCCTGCATCTAAATGTCATTGATTAGCAGCGTCTTCTCTCGATTAGTGTGGGGGATGTGGTGTTGCGTGCGTGTATGGGGGGGTCGTGCGTGCGTTCGTGCGTGCGTGTGTGTGCGTTGCGTGTGCGGTGTTGCGTGTGTACGTGCGCTGCGTGTGTGTGCGTGTGTCGTGTGTGCTGTGTGTGCGTGTGTACGTTCTGTGCGTGCGTGCGTGTACTGCGTGCGTGCGTGCGCTGGCATGCGTGCGTGTGTGTGCGCGTGCGTGTAGGTGCCGGTGCGCGCGTGTGCGTGTGCGCGCGCCTGAATCTCTGAGCATTCGCATCAGCCGATGATCCGGCAATTCACAACTATTCGAGACTTCATTTATAGTGTTGTTTTATCGTCTGATAGTTTAATCGAGCTAATAACGACCACGAAAACAACATCGCTGAGCAACCCGACTACACGTTTGAATATGCACTAGACTTTCACAGTAATAGACGTAGATTTCACACTAATAACGCATAGATGAATGAAGTATAGAGGGGGCTGGCTGCCTTGCCGGCGCTATGCACACGTGAACAATCACGTTACATTTATCCGAGCGAAAGAAACCAACGTCAAATATCCACGCAAGCTTGTCATTACCGCCGCTACGGCGTGTTTTTTTTTTCACTCTTGCCGGCATTGAAGCTGCGAGAAAACAGAATGACAAACCTCGGCGAGCCCATGCAGCACGGCTTGACGGTGTCGCCTTACAATGTCGCACATGCAAAAGGTAAGCCGCGCCACACACACAGACATCTGTGACACGCGCACACACACACGCTCACCTTTTAACATCGACTCATTGATTCTGTCATTCACAGCCGCTACATACACTTTAGCGCAACAAAGCGTACACAAACGAAACGGTTGACACGGCCATGTCGTAAAATCTCTGTATAATTAAAACGACAAAACATACCACCATTTTGCGACATTCGGACAAAATCTGAATGGCGCTTTGTCTACCCCCGTAATCATTTATGTATTTTCCCTTTGCCGTGACAGTACAAGGCATTCGTTATTTTGGTTATTAAGTTCGACAAATGTCGCGAGCGCAATTGTTATGTCGGAACATCGCGTTTTTTCCATCAAAAAGCGTGAAGCACGGTGGACATGTAATTCATTGTCAATATGTGAGGACAGTCATTTTTTCCACAGGCATCGTCTGCTTTGCAGCTAGCTATACATACAGCTAACCCGATTCTATTCGCGCCTGTCCGCAATATGTATGGGATATATTTGCGTTTTCTTCTCGAAGCTTACGAACAAATGCATTATATGGTTGTGCGCGTGCGTGCGTGCGTGTGTGCGGCCGTTGCGTGCATCGTTGCCATGTGCGGTGTGCGTGTGCGAGTGCGTGTGCGTTTGCGTTTGTCGTGTGCCGCGTGTGTGTGCGTGTGCGTGTGGCGTGTACGCTTTACGTGTGCGTGGTGCGCGGCATGTGTGCATATCGTTTTTCCTATAGCATTCGATTTTAATCCTGGACCGGTCAGTTTTTAAACTAATAATTTAGTTAATCTATGGTAACCGCAGTTTCATGCAAGCGACGTAACGTAGATCTACTGTTAACGCCCAGGCGACACAGATGTCTAAGACGATAGAACGGCGATACATCTCTGCTTGCTAATATAATATACTATAGTGTTTTCGTAACTGTAATCTTCTGATCAGTAAACAGACTACTAAAGCAGGGTTTGAACGCTGATTCGATATCAAACAAGCGCAATATGGTACGTTCTCACGAATGACTATGCCTTCAATCAATCCTCAGCGTTTCGGTTTTTCTGAAACCAATGTCAAATAAAAGAATAAAAAATTCCCTCCAGTTGGAAAATCTCCGGGCACAGCGATAATCGTTACAATTGATATTTTTTGCTCCTACTATTTCATGTACGACGTTCCATGTAGATCAAATGACTGATGTGGGCTTACGTGATACATATATACTCCTAGGCAACCATATTAAAGTAAAACTCGTGAAATCGAAGTGCAATAAGGCAGTCCGTGCTCCCGCATTGTAGCAGGCACTTATAAAATTTGTCCAGCTTGCCATATTGAAACCGGGTCTTTGTTGCTGCCTAGTACTCGTATACCTGTCCGAACATCCAAAATGTCCGCTTCCAACAGAACATATACTGCAAATACATTACTGGCGGCGAAAACACGAAAGGCCGTACCAGATATAATTCATGTTGAATTACCAAGAATTTCGGAGGGGTTTTATCCTTCTTAATATATACGCATCTAACTGCTACTATATTATAGTCGAGTCTATGATATAAGACTGTTCAATTGCCGGCTCTCGCCAAATATAAAACATGAATCAATATACGATGAAATTCTGCGGTAAATCTATAACCCGTTTTTTTCGTATTTGTTTGACCATATATTTTTGTCGAGACGTAACACGGCTCGTAACCCGTTCACCAACAGCTTATAGTCGCTTTAAGATTAGTTCGGCCGCATCATCATTACTGAGAGCAAACCCAGCAATTGGTTACTGATTTCTCACGCGCGTGTCCAGGAAAGAATTGGGAACGGTCACTACATGCATGATACAGGGAGCGGAGCGCTTCCTTGGCTTTGATGTTGCTATAATTTACTATGGAAGGCCGCTTGGTTTTGGACTGCTGCTAAATTGTAAATAGTGGACGAAGACCGACCGAAGTTTTATATAGTGATTAGCAGAGAGCATATCTCGTTATTATCGTCTGTGTGAAATTCTCGGACCGCGAGTGATCATGCTCTACCACTATTTATTCTTCCTACATTAATGTTATGCAAGATCGATGCGATGTGTTGTGTGTGGTGTGTGTGTGTGTGTGTGTGATGTGTGTGTGTGTGTGTGTCGTGTGTGTGTGTGTGTTGTGTGTGTGTGTGCGTTGTCTGTGTGGTGCCGCGTGCGCGCTGCGCGTGCGCGATGTGCGCGGTTGCGTGCATGTGTGTGTATGTGCGTAACGCGCATGTGCGTCGCGTATGTCCTGTAACGTGCGTACGTGCGTACGCCACGCGTAATTTGGGTTGTGTGTACATACATGTGCGTGTGCGTCGTGTGTATCACAACGCTACACTCATCTTGTAGGCTTGGCGCAGCGACACAGCTATTATGTGTGGTTTCGTATACACTGGGCGCGCGGGTTGTGTGTGGTGCCCGTGCGTGTGCGTGTGCGTGTGTGTGTGCGTGGTGTGCGTGTGTGTGTGTGTGTGTGTTGTGTGTGGCGTGTGTGTGTCTGTGTGTGCGTGTGTGTGTGTTGTGTGTGTTGGTGTGTGTGTGTGTGATTGGCTAGCTGCTGGTGTTCGGCTAGAGCGTGCGTGTTTACTAATGAATCGCTGAGCACGACTCTAACATAACTGCCGTGGATTAACGACACGGCGCTGATGTAGCGTACGCATTCACCATGCGCATATCAAAACAGCTATCCGTGTATCACGTACAATCGATGTTTGCTTACACTTAAATTATGGTAATGGCTATATACGTACTATAAGCTTGGTCGGGTTTTTGCATAGCGATAGGCGCGAGTATTCCTTGTGTTGATGTTCTGAATGTTTGTGAAATTATTTAAATGCTGATTAATTTAATGCAAAGAAAAAATAATTATTTAATCTCCTGAATCTCAACGTTTCTGTTGTTAGTTAGAAGAAACGCTAAAGTAGATTAGATTGCTACAAAACTAATATTCAGACTTGCTGAGACGGGAACATGAATTGGGGCGTACGACTCATACTCTGCTGACGAATACTGCCTCTTATAGTTCAACCGCTCCCATAGCACACGCTGCTGTCACTGGAATTTGCTTCCTGAGATTTGCGTTTCGAAGTTGTCGTGTTATCGCATCACTTTTTCAGTGTGCGATAAAAAATACATCGCTCCAGAAGAAAGGTCAGCCGGAATTCCTTCGCATTCGTCTATAGGGAGTTCGTGACGAACATAAGACCGGCGTGTCCGCCGGTGCTGCCCCGTACGAACACGTCATATTGGACGAAGCCACGTTTATAACTGAAGCTGATCCGCCATCCTTTCATCGCGCCGTGTAGTAATTTTCGCGCTCGCGTGTTGTGGTGATGTGTGTGTGTGGGTGTGTGGGTGTGTGTGTGTGTGTGTGTGTGTGTGTGTGTGTGTGTGTGTGTGTGTGGGTGTGGTGTGTGTGTGTGTGTGGGTGTGGTGTGGTGTGGGCGTGCGTGCGTGGGCCGCTGTTGCGCGCGCGCGTATTGTGTGTTGCGTGCGTGTGTCGTGTGTGCGCGGTGCGTGCGTGTGTGCGCGTGCGTGCGTGTGTGCGCGCGCGCGTTGTGTGTGTGTGTGTGTGTGTGTGGTGTGTGTGTGTGCAGGTGTGTGTGTGCGCCGCGTGGTGTGTAAGTGCTTGCGCGTACATGTGTGCGTGCGTGTGCGTTCGTGTGTGTGCGTGCGTGTGTGAGTCTTGTTGCTCGCAGCGCATTCCGAGTCACTCACAACACCCACTGATAGCTTTCCTTCATTTGACGAATGCAGTTGACTGCACAGCGGTCTTCTCCCACGACGCTTAGCGGCCGACAAAAAGAAATTCCGTACCCGCGTGCGTTGAATTCTGCTCCTTCTCTTCGCCTGGCGTGCGCTTGCGCTCCAGCGACGTTGCTGCGAGGCGACGTAAAAAATGCCACACCCGCGGCGCTGGACGTTCGGCAGCAGCCACTAGAGGGCGCTTCGACGGGGGGATAGCAGGGCGTCTGCGGTTCTCTAAACGTCAAGGGGAGACCATAGAGTCATCGTCGTCGTCGTCGTCGTCATCGTCCTTATCGTCGTCACCGTCGTCCTCGTCGTCGTCCTCATCGTCGTCATCATCGTCATCGTCATCATCTTCATCATCATCATCATCATCATCATCATCATCATCATCGTCGATCATCATCATCATCGTCATCATCGTCTCATTCATCATCATCATCATCGTCATCATCGTCATCATCATCATCGTCGTCATCGTCACCGTCTGTGTACGAATTCGAAGCGCGCCTGTGATTATAATGATGGCGTGACTTGTAGGGATTCGCCATGACGCATCATTCATCACCATCGTCCATCGTCAATCGTCGTCGTCATCGTCATCATCATCATAATCATCGTCATCGTCGCCGTCCGTGTGCGTGATTATAATGATGGGTGAGTTGCAGGGATTCTCCAATGACGCAGCATTTCCCCAATAGCGCGCGCGCGCAGTTTCTGTATGAAAACCAAATTAGTCGGAGTTCGATATAGAACGCTGTCTGCGTGCGTGGCGACCGACCGACCGAACGACTCGCGTCCTCGCGCGTTCTCGATTCTTCAGACTATACGTGGGCCGAGAGAGAGAAGATGATGAGATGGTTGTTGAAATTCAAATGGAAGCGAGGGCGCGCGTGCATGGGCTCAAGCTATCCGCGTAATTCGCTCAGCGCTGTCGCATGGCAATAATCATCACTGCTTAGCATTAGTGTAATCATCAAGCAGCAGTGATCGCTAGGAGAGGGAGGGAGACAGGGAGAGAGAGGGAGAGAGGTGGGGAGAAAGAGAGAGGGGAGAGAGAGAGAGGGAGAGAGGGAGGGAGGTGGGGAGAAAGAGAGAGGGGAGAGAGAGAGAGGAGAGAGGGGAGGAGGTGGGGAGAAAAGAGAAGGGACAGAGGGGGAGAGAGGGAGAGGGAGGGGAGAGGGAGAGAGGAGAGAGAGGAGGAGAGGGGAGAGGAGAGAGAGGAAGAGGGAAGGAGAGATGAGAGAGGGAGAGGGAAGAGAATGGGGAGAGAGGGAGAGAGGAGAGAGAGGGGGAGAGGGAGGGGAGCGAGGGAGAGAGCGGGAGAGAGAGGGGGAGAGGGGAGATGGAGAAAGAGGGAGGGGAGAGAGGGAGAAACTGAGAGAGGAGAGAGGGAAAGAGTGTGGAGAAAGAGAGAGGGAGAGGGAGGGGAAGCGAGGGAAGAGAGCGGGAGAGAGAGGGGAGAGGGGAGAGGAGAGAGAGGGAGAGGGAGGGGGAGAAGAGGGAGAGAGAGAGAGGGAGAGAGGGGAGAGAGGGAGAGAGGGAGAGAGGGAGAGAGAGGTGTGGAGAAAGAGGGAGGGAGAGGGGGAGGGAGAGATGGAGGAAGAGAGAGAGGCAAATACTGCGTGTTTTTTATTTTTTACACTCATCTCTCTCTCTCTCTCACGACGACGACGACACACACTACACGACACACGACGACGACGACACACACACACACACTACCACACACGCTCACACGCACCCGCGACACACACACCACCACACACACACACACACACACACACACACACACACACACACACACACACACACACACACACACACACACACACACACACAACACATCGCATCGTCTGCATACATTAAGTAGGAAGAATAAAACGTGTAGAGCATGATCACTCGCGGGAGAATTTCACACAGACGATAATAACGAGCATATGCTCTTGCTAATATATATAAACTTCGGTCGGTCTCTCGCACATTTACAATTAGCAGAGTCAAACCAAGCGGCTTCCATAGTAAATATAGCAACATCAAAGCCAAGGAAGCGCTCGCTCCCTGTATCTGCATGTAGTGACCGTTCCCATGATCTTTCCTGACACGCGCGGAGAAATCAGAACAATTCTGGTTTGCTCTCAGTATGAATGCGGCGAACTAATCTTAAGCGACTATAGCTGTTTGTGAACCGGTTACGCGCCGTGTTACGTCTCGCAAAAATATAGGTCCAAACAAATACGAAAAAACGCGTATAGATTTACGCGAGATTTCATCGTATATTGATCATGTTTTTATATTTGGAGAGCCGGCAATCTGAACAGTTATATCATAGACTCACTATATATAGTAGCAGTTAGATGGTATATATTAAGAAGGTAAAACCCCTCCGAAATTCTTGGTAAATTCACAATGAATTATATCTCGTACGGGCTTTCGTGTTTTCGCGCCAGTAATGTATTGCAGTAATATGTTCTGTTGGAGCGACATTTGGATGTTGGACAAGGTATACGAGTATAGGCAGACAAAGACCGGTTTCAATCTGCTAAGCTGGAAAATTTTAAAGTGCCTGCACAATGCGGGAGCCGGACTGCTTTATTGACTTCGATTTTCCACGAGTTTCACTTTAATATGGTTGCCTAGGAGTATATATGTAATCACGTAAGCCACTCCAGTCATTTGCATCTACATGGACGTCGTACATAAATAGGTAGGAGCGAAAAAATATCAATCTGTAACGATATCGCTGTGCCGGAGATTTTCCAACTGGAGCGGAATTTTTTATTTTTTATTTGACATTGTTTCAGAAAACCGAACGCTGAGGGTTGATTGAAGGCATGTCATCGTAGAACGTACCATATGCGCGTGTTTGATATCATCAGCGTTCAAAACCCTGCTTTAGTAGTGTTTACTGATCAGAATCAGTTACGAACAACACTATATATATATATAGCAAGCAGAGTGTATCGCCGTTCTCATCGTCTTAGCATCTGTGTCGCCTTGGCCTTAAAGTAGATCTACGTTACGTCGCTTGCATGAAACTGGGGTACCCCATAGATTAACTAATTATTAGTTTAAAATGACGGTCCAGATTAAAATCGAATAGCTAGGAAAATACATATGCACACATGCGCGCACACGCACACGTAAACGTACACGCACACGCACACGCACACACACACGCGCACACGCAAACGCAAACGCACACGCACTCGCACACGCACACGCACACGCACATGCACGCACACGCACGCACACACGCACGCACGCACGCGCACACCCATATATATGCATTTGTTCGTAAGCTTCGAGACGAAAACGCAAATATATCATCCAATATATGCGGACAGAGCGAATAGAATGGGTTAGCTGTATGTATAGCTGCTGCCAAAGCACATGCGTGAAAAATGCCTGTCCTCACATATTGACCATGTTACATGTCCACGTGCTTCACGTTTTTGATGGAAAAAACGCGATGGCGACATACAATGCGCTCGCCGCATTCGAATAATAACAAAATACGAATGCCTGCCTGTCACGGAAAGGGAAAATACATAAATGATTACGGGGGTAGACAAAGCGCATTCAGATTTTGTCCGGAATTTCGCAAAATGGTTTATGTTTTGTCGTTTTAATTATCAGAGATTTACACATGCGCCGTGTCAACGCGTTTCGTTGTGTAGCTTTGTTGTGCATAAAGTGTATGTAGCGGCTGTGAATGACAGAAATCAATGAGTCGATGTTAGAAAGGTGAGCGTGTGTGTGTGCGTGTCACAGTGTGTGTGTGTGTGTGTGTGCGCGCGTACCTTTTGCATGTGCGACATTGTAAGGCGACACCGTCAAGCGTGCTGCATGCTCGCGAGGTTTTCATCTGTGTTTCTACGCAGCTTCAATGCCGGCAAGGTGAAAAAAAAACACCGTAGCGGCGGTAATGACAAGCTTGCGTGGATATTTGACGTTGGTTCTTTCGCTCGGATAAAATGTCACGTGATTGTTCGTGTGCATGCGCCGCGCAGGCAGCCAGCCCCCTCTATACTCATTCATCTATGCGTCTAGTGTGAAATCTACGTCTATACTGTGAAATCTATGCATATAAACGTGTAGTCGGGTTGCTCGCGTGTGTTTTCGTGGTCGTTATGTAGCTGTTAAATCTCAGACGATAAAAAACAACCATAAATGAAGTCTCGAATAGTGAATTGCGGATTCATCGGTGCATGCGAATGCTCAGAGATCAGGCGCGCGCACACGCACACGCGCGCACGCGCACACACGCACGCGCACACACACGCACGCACGCACGCACGCACGCACGTACACACGCACGCACGCACGCACGTACACACGCACACACGCACACACGCACACGCACACACACGCACGCACGTACACACGCACACACGCACACGCAAACGCACACACACGCACGCACGCACGCACGCACGCCCCCCCCCCATACACGCACGCACACACACACATCCCCCACACACATGAGAGAGAACGCTGTATCAATGACATTTAGTGCAGGCGGTGACGTCACGAGTTAAGGGGAGGGGGCGATTTAAATATGAATAGTGCAGCACGGCGGTGACGAGTCGGTAAACAGACCGCGCGTTAGCAGCAGCGTTGTTGGTTGAACGTAAAAATTTGAAACGTAATACAAGAGAGCGCGCGCATGGGGGGAGAAAAAATCGACCTATATAGCAGACGAGCTTTGATACAGCGAGCGATAGAGGCTGTGGGTGGGGGGGGGGATGCTTTAGATAGCAAAAACCGCCTTCACTTCTCTCCCCTTC
>NW_014577460.1:244154-246727 GCF_000485595.1 Priapulus caudatus
GCTGCACTAACCAAACAGAGAAAGGGTATACGGTTCATAAAAAACTACGTTCCAAATGCTGCACTAACCAAACAGAGAAAGGGTATACGGTTCATAAAAAACTACGTTCCAAATGCTGCACTAACCAAACAGAGAAAGGGTATACGGTTTATGAAAGATACGTTCCAAATGCTGCACTAGCCAAACAGAGAAAGGGCACACAGTTTATAAAAAATACCTTCAAAATACTGCACTAGCCAAACAGAGAAAGGATATACGGTTTATGAAAGATACGTTCCAAATGCTGCACTAGCCAAACAGAGAAGAGTATTTGGTTTATGAAAGATACGTTTCAAATGCTGCACTAGCCAAACAGAAAAAGGGTACACAGTATAAAAAAACTACGTTCCAAATGCTGCACTAGCCAAACAGAGAAAGGGTACACAGTATAAAAAACTACGTTCCAAATGCTGCACTAGCCAAACAGAGAAACACACCACCACCACCACCACCACCACCACCACTCTACCACCCCACCCCACACACACATGTCGGTACGATATTCACCTTCACGTCTCATCCCGACCTTTAGGCACTTCTTCAGGCGACAGTACTGGCACTGGTTACGGTGGTGCTGGTCGATGGGGCAGTTTCGGCTGCCGCGGCACGTGTACGTCAAGTTACGGCGCACGCTGCGCTTGAAAAACGACTTGCAGCCCTCGCACGTGAACTGTCCGTAATGTTTGCCGCTGCTCTTGTCGCCGCACACCGTACACTCGATGTGCTGCGTCGACGACTTGTCCACGGACGTCGGCGTCGTCGCGACGACCACCGTCGTTGCCGACATGTCGCTGCCGTCCATCGTCGGCGGCGTCGGCGTCGGCGGCGTTTCTGGCGTCGGCACAAGCGCTGTTTGGACGGGGGTGGTGGCCGGGTCCCGCCAGCCAGGGTTTACGGCACTTACAGCCATTGCCATGCTGCCGTGATGCTGCTGCTACTACTACTACGCACTACTGCCGACAACGCGTGCATATATATATACCTCCTAACAACACACACGTACATAGATGCATATACACATATATAAATATGTATATATATATATATATGTGGGGGTCCCGCCGCTGCAGTCTGTAGTTTCTCTATGCGACGATCTGATATGACTTTGGGTAACACAGCGCTGATATGGTGACTAGACGATGAGGAAGAAGACGAAGAAGAAGAGGAGGATGCGAAGGAGGAGGAGGATGCGGAGCAGGAGGATGCGGAGGAGGATGAGGAAGATGCTGGCTCGCTTCTCGAAGTTGCTATCTCTTTCCGGCGCGTCGCTAACACCGCGACGTCTGCTTTGCTGATCTCCTCATGCTACCGCTGGGCTGACACACAGACAGACAGGTCCTTCTCTCTCTCTACCTCTCTCTCTCTCTCTCGCTCGCTCTCGCTCTCTTGCGGCGGCTGAGACCGACTGACCCAGAGGCGAGTGTCGCGCCAATGAAGATGGACGCGCTACGTCGGTTTCGTCGCTGGCGTTCGTGCGCAGCCGGGCGCGCGGAGGCTGCCTGTGGTCTCGGTGTGCAAGCACGCTGTCTCGCTCTCCCGCTCTCTCTCTCGTGTGTGAGGGGGCTGCCTCGTCTCGCTATGCAAGCACGCTCTCACCCGCTCTCTCGCTCTCACTCGTGCGCGCGCTCTCTTACGCTACACCTGTGCGTGTGTGTGCGGGTGTGCGTGTGCGAGGATCAGGAGCAGCGTAATACGGCAGCATACGTCAGCGCGGCCCCGACCACTAGGCACTCCCGCGTACAGGCGGTGCCGCGAGGCCACGGCTACGCGGCCGCGCTGCCAGCCGCTGATTGGTCGAGACCTCGCGAGCGTATCTTCGCTCGAAATGTCAATACCGACGCGCGGGGCAAGAGAGAGAGAGAGGGGGTGGAGAGAGAGAGAGAGAGAGAGAGAGAGAGAGAGAGGAGGTGGGAGAGCGAGACAGGGGGGTAGGAGAGAGAGAGAGAGAGAGAGAGAGAGACAGAGATGAGGGTGGCGAGACGAGAGAGAGAGAGAGAGGGGGGGAGAGAGAGGGTGAGAGAGAAATAAGAGAGAGTGAGAGAGAGGTGTGGGAGAGCGAGAGAGGGGGTGGAGAAGAGGTAGAGAGAGAGAGAGAGAGAGAGAGAAGAGATGAGAGAGAGAGAGAAGAGAGGGTGGGGAGAGGACGACAGAGAGAGAGAGAGAGAGAGGAGAGAGAGAGTAGAGAGAAGAGGGGTGGGAGAGCGAGCGCAAGAGAGGGGGTGGAAGAGAGAGAGAGAGAGAGAGAGAGAGAGACGAGAGAGAGAGAGAGAGGTTTGGGAGAACGAGAGAGGAGGGGTGGGAGAGAGAGAGAGAGAGAGAGAGAGAGTGATGAGAGAGAGAGAGAGAGAGAGAAAGAGCAGAGAGAGAGAATGGAGAAGATCGAGATAGAAGAGTAGAGGAGAGACGAGATAGAGAGAGAGGGTAAGAGGTTGAAGAAACGGAGAGAAGGGGTGGGGAGAAGAGAGAGAGAGGAGTAGAGAGAGTGAGAGAGAGAGAGACGAGAGAGAGGAGGTGGGAGTAGAGATAGAGGGTGG
>NW_014577460.1:247818-250569 GCF_000485595.1 Priapulus caudatus
AGAGAGAGAGGAGAGAGAGCCCGCGTGAGAAAGATGAAGAGGAGAGAGAGAGAAAGAGGAGAGAGAGAGAGAGAGAGAGAGAGAGCGAATAGATGAGGAAGCGTTAGAGTGAATGAGGGGTGGTGGAGGCGGCGAGCGGCGGGTGTGTGTATGTGTGTATGTGTGTATGTGTGTGTATGTGTGCGTGCACATGTGTGTGTGAGAGAGAGAGAGAGAGAGAGACACATGAGGGAGAGTGAGAGAGTTACCTTATACGTGCTCAAGCAATAGCGAACAAGCACGGGCTCTGAAATTTCATCGTGCATGGTATATCGGTACGTATAAGCAAACCAGGGATGAAACCACCCCGGAGGGGAACGATGAGAAATGCAGGAGAGGGAGTCAGGATACAGGATACAGGAGAGGAGACAGGTACTGAGGTCTGAATTAACGAACAGCCTAGATACGCGCAGGCTGCGAGCGTAGATCTGACGTCACAATCTCACGCAGACGACGTCCCGACGCTCACGAACAGCCGCGAGGCATTCTGGGGGATAAAACTCGTGTTTATTTCCTTGAAAGGAATTCGCGTGCCGGATTCGTTCGATTCAAGTGATATTGCAATCGACATCATTCAATACGATACATGACTATACGGGTCCTGCTATCTCAATAGCTCCACCTTCTATAGACATTTTACAGCCATATAGATGTTTAGTACTGGCGTGACTGGAGACCAGGGCGGATCTGGCAGTGAGGGAGGAGGAGGTAGCGTCAGGGTCATGCTCCACCCTGTTTCAAGAATCAATAACAAAAAAGGAGAAAATATTTACTAAGCGGTCACTCGTGAGCATTTCAAAAGGTACTATTTTATTCATAAAACCAATTTATTTCACAAATTGAGCGCTTAGCGCGTGCTTCACTCGCGGGTACGTGGCTGGACCCGGTTAGGGCAGCTTATAGCGCTCGCCGTCCTCATGTCCCACCTCCACGCTGGTGAAATTTTACATCCTCCCCCCCCCGGCCCTCTCTCTCTCACACACTCACTCACACACACACACACACACACACACACACACACACACACGCACACACACACACGCACACACACACACGCACACACACGCACACAGACCTCAACCCTTTCATAGATTCTCCAATACTCGCGACCCACCACCCGTTAAGTCGGAAGGTAACATAATAGTTCCGGATACACTCGGCAGGGCGCGTCGGTGTGCGCGTACAGAGGGGAGGCGAGACGGTGACAGCGCGAGTGCTCGGAGCGAGTGGCATATCTAGCTCTATAGATCAGATAGATCTTTATCGCTACCTACAGATTAATACCGTCGGCTCATCACATAAACTAGCCCCTAACTAATATGTAACAACGGTGGCATTCACTACACAGCGCGCGCCGCGTGTGTGTGGTGTGTGTGTGTGTGTGTGGTGGTGGTGTGTGTGTGTGTGTGTGTTTGTGTGTGTGTGCGTGTGTAGTGTGTGGCGTGCGTGGCAGTGTGTGCGTGGTGCGCGGTGTGTGCGCGCGCAGCCGTGTGTGTGTGTGTGCGTGCGTGTGTGTGTGTGTGTGTTGGCGTGCGGTGTGTTGTGTTGCGTGTGTGTGTGTGCGGGGAGGGAGGGGGAATCGCGAGCCTAGGCTTGTATTTGCTAATGCTGTTCTCGAACGTGGCATTAAGGTCCGCATAAATCTTTATATCGTCCATCAAACGAGAGCGATTTCACGATTTCGCTTAGTATGCAAATCGAGCCCCGCTCGCTCGCTCTCTCTCCTCTCTTCTCTCTCTCTCTCTCTGGCCTCTCTCTCTCTCTCTCCCTCATCTCTCGCTCTCTCTCTCTGCTCTGCTCCTTTCTCTCTCTGCTCTCGGCTCGTTCGCTCGCTCTCATCTCACTCACTGGCGCTCATTTTCTCCTCACTCTCTTTCTCTGTCTCACGCTCTTTCTCCTCTCCTCTCTGTCTCTCTCTGTCTCTCTGCTTTCTCTCCTCTCTCTCTATATATATATAAATTATATATATATATCTTTATCTCTATCTATCTATATATCTGCACATCTCTCTCTCTCTCTCTTTTTCCTCTCACTATCGCTATTTGTACCCTTCTCTCTTTTTGTTTACTCTTTACTTCTCCAATCTCTTTCTAGTGCTCACTGTTCCAGCTCCCTCCCTCCATCCTTCCCTCCCCAATCCTCCCTCCTTCCCTCCCCTACCCTCCCTCCATCCCTCTCTCTTCCTCCCTTCCTCCCACCACCCCTCTCTCAGTCCTAGCCTCCGTCCCCACTCTCTCTCTCGTACACGCTCCGTTCCACTTTGCCGCGACTGCCGACAGCGCCACCTACATCGTCTGCTTCATATTCATCACCTGATTGACGGCATTGGACGGCCAGCCTGACTCGCCTCCTCCTCCCCCTCCTCCTCCTCCCTCTCACCCCACCTCCTCCCCACCAGCGCGTCACCTTCTCTCTCATGCGCAGCCGCTCCTCTGCGCTCGTGCTATCGATTTCTTTCGCGCGACGGTGACGTCATCGTGACATCACGCGGCGAAGATTTGAAAGGCGCGGGTAATCGAGTGTCGTGTTAGAATAGAGAGATCTAGAAATAACGAGAGAGAGAGAGAAGGGGGGAGAGTGAGAGAGTGAGAGAGATAGCGAGAGAGAGATAGATAGATAAAGAGGGAGAGAGAGAAAGAGAGAGAGAGAGAAAAAGAGAGAGAGAGCGAGAGACAGAGAGAAGGAGAGAGAGAGAGCGAGAGAGAGAGAGAA
>NW_014577460.1:252043-256278 GCF_000485595.1 Priapulus caudatus
TGCTGCTGCTGCTGCTGCTGCTGCTGCAGCTGATGATGATGATGCTGTTGATGACGATGCTGCTGCTACTGATGATGATGGTGATGATGATGATGACGCTGCTGCAGCTGCTGTTACTACGACTGCGATTACTACTACTACCACTGCTGCTGCTGCTGCTGCTGCTGCTGATGATGATGATGATAATGCACGCGAGAAAGGGGCCTCCTCTCATACGAACAGAAGGAAGGAAGGGACGAAGGGGGGGGGGGGCTAATCGTGTTCACACAGCTTCTTCTGTCTCAACCAAGTCGTTCTTTACGTTTTTTCGTTCTCCACATGCACGCGGTAACAATGCGAGCTGGCAGCGATGAAGCGCCGGTACACCGTTCTTCTATTCCGTGTCTACTGTTCTACTACTGTCTACTGTTCTACAGTTTTGTTTTTTTCTTTATGAGCACCGTCATGGGTGATGTATCGATGCATTTGGACGTCAGCGCGTGACGGCGTAGCTATGTGTGTCGCGAGCCCGCGGCCGTCGTGTGTGCGCGCATCCCCCGTGTCGCACGCAGACAGCTTGGGGGCAGTTTTACGAACAGTTTGAGGACAGTTTGAGGTCAATTTTTGACGACAGTTTGAAGACGACTTGAGGGCACTTTGACGACAATACGAGGAGAGGGTGGGAACAATTTGCGGATAGTTTGGGACAGTTTGAAAGCAGTTTGAGGACACTTCGAAGATAGTTTGAGGAAAGTGTGAGGACAATTGAAGCACAGTTTGGGCATGTCCACGTACAATTTGACGAGATTTTTAAGGCAGATTGAGGACAGTTTGAAGACAGTTTTAAAACAGTTTGAGGACAGGTGTGGGACAGTCTGAGAACAGTTGGAGAATAATTAGTGGATTGACACACTGACGACGTCACTTCTTATCGTGGCGTTTGTTTTCGTTCGCTTCCGGCCATTCGCCGGAACCTCGCTAGACCGCCACACGACGTCGCGCGCGACGGCCGCGCGCCGGAGGAGCCGCAGCGACGCGGCGACAGTCTCGAAATTCGACGCGAATGAAAGATAGATGACCGTGACACGGAAAGAGCATTACGCAAGTTCGGTTCGCGCGCGTCTGCGAATATATAGTTGAAAGTTCAGAGCAGCCTACGGAGCGAAGAGAGCCTAGATTTAGCGTGGATTACGGAGACAGTACATCACGCAATCGCACCCTCGCTTATAGACGCACGTATATACGTTCGCGTCGGGCGTTCAACGTAAGCCACGGACAAACACATCAGCGATGTTGTGCAACCGAATGAAAAGGTCAGCATTCTACCGATGTTACTGCGGCGGCGGCTACGCGGGATTCCTTCGCTTGAAATATTGATATAATGTATTTATTTATATAGTGATGAGGCTAGCTAGCTAGTGACTTTAGCTAGCTAGTAGCTATAGCTAGCTGTGTCTCGAAAGTACGATTCCTTAGTGCGGGCGAATGCCGCTGTGGCTCACTAGGGCAGGGGCGGCGGGGGCGGCCGGGGGGGCGGGGGGAGGGGGGGGGGGGGGGGGGAGGAGGAGGAGGAGGAGGAGGAGGAGGGGAGGGTGCGGGGCGTCTCTCCAAGGTGAATGGGAGGTGACACGCCACGCGCGTCAACCCAGCGCGGTATTAGACGTGCTATAGACGCTACGATGCCAGGTTGAACTCACGCGCCATGTTCCTCCACTCATTGTCGCCTAAGCCTATCGTTCTCCCAACCTCCCACAGGCCCCTTCCTTCCCTTCCTCCTCCTTTTCCGTCTTCCGTGTCCTCGCTTTCTCTTGTGCACCACCACTACCTCCTCCTCCTTCTCCTTCTCCTGCCCCACCCCTTCTCCTTCTCCTCCTGCTCTTTCTCCTCATTCTCCTCCTACTCCCCCTTCTCCTCCTGCTGCTCCTCCTTCTCTTCCTCCTTCTCCTCCTCCTTCTCACCCTCCTTCTCACCCTCCTCCTTCTTCTCGTGCTCCGCATCCTCTCGGCTGCCGTCACCCCCGTCGCCTCACTCTCCTCCGGAGAATTCCACCGACCGTCGCTCGGGCATTCTGTACACGTAGGCACCGTAATCCTACCACGAGAACTTGCATAAATTTATTCGCGCAAATCTATAAAATATTTGCGCGATATTTGCCGTGGCACTGGAGGGTAATAGCTAATTTGAATAATAATGCCACCGCGGTTTCTCTGCCGCGGCTATCAGAAGGCCTGTGACGCCGATTATTAGTTCAAGTTGCAATTGGTTAAAGTAGAATTTAGTTAATAAGTAACGCTTGTGCGAGATCCGAGCACAATACTGGAGATAGAGGGATGCGATATAAATCATTTCTGTTGAGGCCGATGTGAGATTCGAGTGACGCGTGAGACACTGTGTTTGTGCGTGAGAAGTCGACAACGAAAAAAGCGTGAGAGAGAGACCCGAAAAATAAAAATTGGCGTGGGGATGGGTGGGTGAGGAGAGAAGAAGGAGAGAGCCACAGAGGGTGAAAGCAACGGAGAGAGAGAGAGAGAGAGGAGGGGGAGGGGAGGGTGGGGTAGGTTGACTTGGATAGGCAGGAATTGCATGCAACCGGTATATATATATATATAATAATATATATATATATATAAATATATAGATAAGATAGATGAGATAGATAGATCAGATAGATAGATAGATAGATAGATAGATCAGATAGAGTAGACTAGATAGATCGATAGATAGCATAGATTTAGATAGCATAGATAGATAGATACGGATAGCATAGATAGATAGAGATAGATAGATAGATAGATAGATAGACTAGATTAGACTAATAGATAGATAGATAGATATATCGATAGATAGATATGATAGATCAGATAGATAGATAGATAGATAGATGATAGGTAGAAAGATACATAGATAGTATAGATAGATGATATAGATAGAATAGATAGATAGATAATAGATAGATAGATAGATAGATAGAGTAGGATAGTGTAAATAGAGACAACCGATAGACAGTGAGCTGAGCATAAAAGACACGAGACACCTGAGGAGAGCTAGCATAGCTAGAAACAACCGAGACCGACACAGAGGCACACACACCCACACACAAACACACACACACACACACACACACACCACAACACACACCACACACACACCAGCACGCCAGAGAGAGAGAGCAGACGAGAGTATGAGAGGCCGAGAGAGAGAGAGAGAGGAACGCGAAGGAGACGAGAGGAGAGAGGAGAGAGAGATGAGAGAGGGATGGAGTGACGTTGGATTCGAGACCCGGAGAGGAGAAACGAGATTAAGAAAGAGAGAGAAAGAGGAGAGGAGAAGGAGAGAGAGACGAGACTCTGGGAGAGAGACGAGAGTACGCACGAGAGAGAGAGACGAGAGAGAAGAGAGAGAGAGAGAAAAGAGAGAAGCGCGAAGGGGGCAGATACACAGACACACACAGAGACAGACAGCGCGAGCAATGCTGCGGCAAACAAGGCCACGCACGCACACACACACACACACGCACCATCTCTAATCTCTCGCTTTCTCTCCCCCCACCCCGCCCCGTCGGCTGAACACTGGTGTCGAAAAACTGAAAGTGACGGCAAAAGTGGAATGCGCGAATTAGCCCAAAACGTGCGCCGAATTCACGCGCCGAGAGTGCATCGGCCCACTGACCCAGGTGCTGGTGACCTAAATTGACTAGCGGCGCGGCGGGGGTAGGGGTAGGGGTAGGGGTAGGGGGGGGCAGGCGTCCTCCATTCACTGTCGACACACCTATATATCAATTACAACGTCGTAGCGCGTTACAGCGCGCGGCGGCAGCGCGAACGCGTGCATTGGAAAGTTGTGGTGGTGGAAGGGTGGGGGGGGGTCGTGTGTGTGTGTGTGTGTGTGTGTGTGTGTGTGTGTGTGTGTGTGTGTGTGTGTGTGTGTGTGTGTGTGTGTGTGTGTGTGTGTGTNAGAGAGAGAGAGAGAGCAACACGAGTGTCTTCGTCTCACACCAACGCCTTGTCCCCTCAATCACAGTTCTCACATCTCTCTACTATACGCACCTGCTTCATATCGCTTCATATATCACCTCCTCTAATCTTCAGACGCTTTACGATTCTATAAGGTTTCCCTCTCCCTTTCCTAAAAACCCTTTCAAACGCGTTCTACTCTGACGTCACACTAGGATGCGCGGACGGTGGGGGACACACACAGAGGATACGCTGCACACGCGATTGAATTCCAGCCTTATATATATATATATATATATATAT
>NW_014577460.1:257758-258033 GCF_000485595.1 Priapulus caudatus
GGTAGGAGATGGCAGGGAGGGGTAGGAGATTGGAAGGAGGGGGTAGGAGATGGGAGGGAGGGGTAGGAGATGGGAGGGAGGGGTAGGAGATGGGAGGGAGGGAAGAGGCTGTTGTTGGTTTATAATCCGCTGCTACTGTGTCGCCAATTTGGGATTGCAGGCGAAAATTATGGAACAACATGAGAGAGCCGCGCGTTCATACATGCACACACGCACACGTACACATACACACACACACACACACACACACACACACACACACACACACACACACA
>NW_014577460.1:259078-260700 GCF_000485595.1 Priapulus caudatus
GCGCGCGCGCGCACGCACACACACACACACACACACACACACACACACGCACGCACGCACCGCGGGTCTCATATTCTCTTCACCCCACATTTCGTGTTGGCAGACCTAACAGCCAACCACTCACGAGGCAGGCAATGCAGCTTTGTACGGCTCCACTCAACCAATCATTTGATGTACACACACGCGGGCGTTTTTCTTTTTACCTCGTAGCTCGGTTGCGATCCGTACAGGAACCTTTCTACGATTCTAAGTACGAAGTAGATAGTGGGCCGCACAGGAACTGTTCACCGAATTGCTTCACAGGTGATAGGCTAAGAACCGACAAGGCAGACAACGTATGCCTTCATGCGAGCAGGGCTGGGACCAAGTCATGTAAATGATGTTGTTCTGAATAGGCTGCATTCGCAGCCCATTACTTGCGATGCCTCCACATACACGTCAACATTCGCTACGAAATTAAAATTTGATTAACCCTAGGTTCGCAAACGCGCACAGACGCGCCCGCGCACGCACGCACACACGCGCCCGCGCACGCACGCACACACGCGCGCGCGCACATGCATGCGAATTGTGGCTGAGATTTGCCCATCCGCGCGCGTCAATATATTATAAATATAAATAAATTTAACGGTGCCACTACGTATGAAAACGTGACGTCAAGATGCCACGTCGTTGATGTAAGGAATACTAAAGATGCGCACATAGATTGCATAAAAAAACCATTATACATATCATACACATGTGCATAAATAAATAAATAACAGAATAAATAAATAAATAAATATATAAATTAATTAATTCATAAATTCATAAATAGATATATATAATATGTGTGTGCAAGCGTGCGTGTACATGCGTGTGTATCCGTGCGCGTGTGCGTGCATTCGTGTGTATCCGTGCGCGTGTGCGTGCAGGCGTGTGTATCCGTGCGTGTGTATCGGTGCATGCGCGTGTGCGTGCATGCGTGTGTATACGCGCATGTGCGTGCATGCGCGTGTGCGCGACGCGCGGCGCATCTCGTGACGGCCGCCATGTTGAGGCGGACCGGACCTCCCGCGTGAGTGCGCGCCGCGTCTCGTGACGGCCGCCATGTTGAGGCGGACCGGACCTCCCGCGTGAGTGCGCGCCGTGTCTCGTGACGGCCGCCATGTTGAGGCGGACCGGACCTCCCGCGTGAGTGCGCGCCGTGTCTCGTGACGGCCGCCATGTTGAGGTGGACCGGACCTCCTGCGTGAGTGCGCGCCGTGTCTCGTGACGGCCGCCATGTTGAGGCGGACCGGACCTCCCGCGTGAGTGCCCGCCGTGTCTCNCCCCGTAGTCTGTAACCTTCCCCCGTAGTCTGTAACCCTTCTCCCGTAGTCTGTAACCCTTCCCCCGTACACTGCAACCTTCCCCCGTAAACAACGCCGCGTTTTCATAGAAAAAATTGCCGACAAAGAAATCTATTATCACGACACGGAACAAGACACGGAACAAGACACGGCCCATGCATGCACGGCCCATGCATGCACGGCCCTCTCCTCTCCTCCTCCCCTCCCTTCCTCCTCGCTCTTGCCCTCCTCCCTTCCTCTACTCATTCCATCCTCCCCTCCTCCTCTCCCCTCCTTCCTACCCCGCCTCCC
>NW_014577460.1:262234-262528 GCF_000485595.1 Priapulus caudatus
AGCCGCGCGCGGCTGTAAGAGCATCCCGCCTTCCCTGATGCCGTCTGCTGTTCCGGCATGACTCATAGCGCGCTTACAGACAGACAGACAGGCAGTGTGAGAGAGGCAGAGAGGGACAGAGGGAGAGAGAGAGAGGGGGAGGAGGGATGTGGGGGAAAAGAGGCTGGGAAGGAGAAGAGGACGATAGAGATAGACAGGAATAGAGAGTAGAGAAAAGGAAGGCGGGAGCGAGAGAGGAGTGCGAGAGAGGAAACAGGAGGGGGGAGACATAGATGGGGGAGTGAGTTTGTGTGA
>NW_014577461.1:0-1072 GCF_000485595.1 Priapulus caudatus
TTGCAGGACTGGGTTTGGAGAAGGAAACTAACAGTGCTGCTGCTAGTTGTAAACATCACTCTGTATGTGTATTACAGGAATGGGTTTGGAGAAGGAAACTAACAGTGCTGGTGCTAGTTGTAAACATCACTCTGTATGTGTATTGCAGGAATGGGTTTGGAGAAGGAAACTAACAGTGCTGGTGCTAGTTGTAAACATCACTCTGTATGTGTATTGCAGGACTGGGTTTGGAGAAGGAAACTAACAGTGCTGGTGCTAGTTGTAAACATCACTCTGTATGTGTATTACAGGAATGGGTTTGGAGAAGGAAACTAACAGTGCTGGTGCTAGTTGTAAACATCACTCTGTATGTGTATTGCAGGACTGGGTTTGGAGAAGGAAACTAACAGTGCTGGTGCTAGTTGTGAACGCGACACTAGTCTATCTGTTCTACGAGCTGGTCAGCTGAGGAACGGCGCAGACGAGCAGACGCGTGTTGACCGCACGACGCCGGACAACGGTCACCTACAAGGCACATCCGGTTGAATAGCAGCAGACGAAAGGAGAAAGTGAGCAAGATGGAGAGAGAGAGAGAGAGAGAGAGATAGAGAGATAGAGAGAGAGATAGAGAGAGAGAGAGAGAGGTAGAGATGGATAGAGAGGTGGCACAATGTATGGCGTATGGCACACAACTCGACCCGGAAGAGTCGTGGCTAAAGGTTTGGACACTGGTCAGGCATGATTGAGGACGACGACGATGATGGTGATGACGGTGATGATGGTGATGACGATGACCGATCGTTGAGCGCGGGAAACTGCGTCGCTGCGTTTTGGCAGCTTGTGGTGCGACACCAGTGGTCTCTTGCTCAAACACATTAGTAGGCGTGCTGTCACTAAGTGGCGCCTAACGCTGACAGGATGGTGCTGTCAATCCGGTTTGTGATCCGTGTACGGATGTTGTATGTACATCTAGTAATGTATGTATGTACGGCTAGTGATGTATGTATGTACGGCTAGTGATGTATGTATGTACGGCTAGTGATGTATGTATGTACGGCTAGTGATGTATGTATGTACAGCTATGGGTGTATGT
>NW_014577461.1:1478-3831 GCF_000485595.1 Priapulus caudatus
GTACAGCTAGTGATGTATGTATGTACGGCTAGTGATGTATGTATGTATAGCTAGTAATGTATGTATGTACTGATGTATGTATGTACAGCTAGTGATGTATGTATGTACGGCTAGTGATGTATGTATGTATAGCTAGTAATGTATGTATGTACTGATGTATGTATGTACAGCTAGTGATGTATGTATGTACAGCTAGTGATGTATGTATGTACAGCTAGTGATGTATGTATGTACAGCTAGTGATGTATGTATGAACGGTTAGCAGTTTATGTATGTACTGCTAGTGGTGTATGTATGTACAGCTAGCAGTTTATGTATGTACGGCTAGTGGTGTATGTATGTACGGCTAGTGGTGTATGTATGTACAACTAGCAGTTTATGTATGTACAGCTAGTGATGTATGTATGTACAGCTAGTGATGTATGTATGTACAGCTAGCAGTTTATGTATGTACAGCTAGTATTGCACATCCACAGCAACGAGACGAGATCATCTTGGCATGGGTGATATTTTTTGGCTGCCATGTGGAATCTTCGATGGTGGGGATTCTCTTTGCGGAGGAGGCTGACGCTGCTGTGTGCGGCATGCAATGAGCAGGCAAGCAGAGGTGGAGCCTCGATGCTGTTAAACATTGGTACCTTTGTATCGATGATGACACCACTCCGAGATTTTTTTAAATGGCCTCTTTTTGGCCAGTTTTCCCCCCATTTTACGAAATACTATTTCCCCCTGTAGGACTCCTTAAATATTATATTTTCTCAACATATATAATTGTTTTTTGTCTTTTTACGAGCCAAATTGGCTTCAATGTGTTATAATTTCTTAACTGATTGAATGCATTATCTACCGTTGCCTTAAGGTGGCTAGTAGACATGTTCAGGACATGTACACACATATTTTTGGTAAATAGTGTGATTTTGGGTCTTCAGTAGTGGAATCCTAACGATCCACTGCTAAAGGCCCAACTTTTCACTCATAGCTGTATTCAGGTTCGATTTCAACGACTGAATTTTTGCTCCTGTATAAATTTTAATGCGAGAAAAATGGCAGCTCGGCTGTGCAGTACTGTGTCAGTAATGGCAGCTACAATATCGCGACGTGACGGAAGCTGGAACGTCGTCAACGCCAACTCAATTCCCCCGAAGCTACTTTTGAGTGGACGCTTAGTTCGCACGCCTGCCGTGCGGTGGCGCTCCATGGTTTGGCTTATGCTTGTATGTTTACTTGCGATTGTATTGAGTATCGTGAGGGCCAGCTGCCAGCTGCTGCCCCCTATGTGGCATTTTCTGAATGGACGTTGGCTGGATGTATAAAGATTTGTTCCCAAGGAGCGATTTGAGAATTAGTATACGTGTACTTAACCATTAAGTGCTTTTTATCGGGGAGGTGCTTTTCCCGTAGTCATAGGCACTAGGATCGTAGCTGGATCAGACTGTATAGACATCTGAAACGAGAGTTTGAACATAGAGGGCAGCACATGTGCTACGGCACCTCCCCGAGAATCGATACCTTCCGATACGACGAAGCGTTGTTACTTTCGGCATAGTTTTTAGAGAGTGTTGGATTGACACTAGTCTCGCTTTCTACACTCGTTTCGCCATCGTTCTGCGCATGCCCTGTTAGATGCAGGCGAATGGCACGCGTGTTAATAGAATTTTGCACAGGGGAGAGATAGTGATCCGCTAGGGGACGGCTCTGATTGGCTAATTTTGTCTCTTATTTATTTTATTATTTATTATTTTTGGCTAATTTTGTTTCATTTTAGAATTAGGGATAGGGTTAGGGTTAGGGTTAGGGTTAGGGTTAGGGTTAGGGTTAGGGTACACTTCTGTAGTACAAGTCTGGTACACTTTGTGTATACATATATGTAGCTCGGGTACATATTATATGTAGTACCTGATACGACAACGACCCCTTCAGCCACAGTTATGTGCGTATAACAATAACGAGCGAGATGCGATCAGTATGGCTGATAGGGTCTATGTCCCCCAGGGTACTGCCGGAACGTACCCTGGTACTAAATACTACTATCTAATATGCCGGACCGTACCTCGCCTACTCCACTAACGAGTCTAGGGAGTTGCCTACTCCCTAACCCTAACCATATCAGCTAGATAGTTACCAGGGTACTTTCCGGTATACCGGACCGTACCCAGGGTACGTTCCGGCAGTACCCTGGGGGACATAGACCCTATGATCAGTATGCGTGATAGCAAAAATACGTTCCTGTAATGTTTCCAACGAATGCAAGAACAGTCACTTGATCTGTTTGAATTGTGAAATCCACTGTGCAATACAGATTCAGCACTAAAAGACATCACACCATTCACACTCCATCAATCTACACCCGACA
>NW_014577461.1:3841-11161 GCF_000485595.1 Priapulus caudatus
GATATATCCATATATATATATATGTGTATAACACACACAGAGACACACACACACTCTCTCTCTCTCTCTCTCGCTCTCTCTCTCTCTCTCTCTCTCTCTCTCTCTCTCTCTCTCTCTCTCTCTCACCGTATGACGAGTGCTCGAAGTGATATGTGCGTTAGGCTCAAGGGTCTATGTCCCCCAGGGGTACTGCCGGAACGTACCCTGGGTACGGTCCGGTATACCGGAAAGTACCCTGGTAACTATCTATAGCTGATATGGTTAGGGTTAGGGTTAGGATTAGGGTTAGAGTTAGGGTTAACTGATTTCTATATCCACAACTTATTTCTATATTCACTATCTCTCCCCTGAGACCTACTCGTGTTAATACGGTGACGAGGGGCAACCCTAACTTTATACTGAACATTGGGGCAGCGTTATTTTCTAGTCATATCTTCTAGTCGGGGCCCGAGACGGCTTGCGCCCTTCATAGTTATACACAGCAGTGGCTTGGCAACTGGGTAGTGATGCTGCCAAGCTTTGATTAGCCGGGGCGAGGGTCGGAGAGTTACTAATTGGGAACAGTCAGACATGTTCGCCTTGATAGTTTACTTTTGTGAGCGGTATATATTCCGAGAGAACACTTCTTTCAAAATTTGTACTGCGTATGATTTGGAAGAACGATCGAGAAGAATAACATTTTACCTGAAATACAACTTGTTCCTGCGTTTTGAACACAATTTCTATGAATGACTATTCTTTCAATAAAGTACTATTTCGCCCGGGCATGACAGCGAACAAAGACTCACAACCGCAACTACACAGCATAGATTACGTTTCCCTAAATATTATGCCGAGAGTGTTAGAAGGGAAAGAGATAAACGAGAGGAGAAGACGATGAGGTCACTCACGTCAAAATTATAACATCAAAGCATATTAATTACTATAAAACTAGAGTAATTGTATTAAACTTGATCAATATGCTCCTCATCACATCACGCTCTGACAACAATCCTAATGAGCCGTACATACTTTTGGAAATGTTGACTCGTGGTGCATTATAGACACATACACGCGCACGCACACACGCACGCACATACACACACGCGCACACACACACAATGGCATCCATGCATACACACACACACATATATACACATGCGTATATATTATTAAACAGTGTATACTATGGTGGCCCAGTGTTATACCTAATAGTTTATCACAAGTCTTCGACGTGGCCCACTGTTATAATACATAAACATAACCATATACCGCTGAGTATGGTGGCTGAGTGCTATAATAGTTAATCACAAGCCTTCGACGTGACCCACTGTTATAATACATAAACATAATCTTATACCATACACACGTCCATAGACCATAGACGATATACACGTCGAAGACTTGTGATAAACTATTAGGTATAACACTGGGCCACCATACTCAGCGGTACATGGTTATGTTTATGTATTATAACAGAGGGCCACGTCAAAGTCTTGTGATAAACTATTATAACACTGGGCCACCATAGTACACCATAAGTTACAAAATTACACTTCTTACTCGAATATATGCACAGCATATTATAACATAGCCCGACGAGGCTGTGCGACTGATTGTTTATATACAAAGAATCAAAGAATTCGTCTTCTAAACCTAGCAAGACCGTTTCTTGGAGCTAATTATAACACAGCTATACGCAAAACTGACACAGACACAGTTATGTGCGAAGGGTCGTTGTCATATCAGGTATTACATATATGTACCGAGGTAGTTTTAGGTTGTTTAGAATTATGTTTATATTTTTATATGAAGTATGTTTAGGGTTAGGGTTAGGGTTAGGGTTAGGGTACACTTCTGTAGTACAAGTCTGGTACACTTTGTGTATACATATATGTAGCTCGGGTACATATTATATGTAGTACCTGATACGACAACGACCCCTTCAGCCACAGTTATGTGCATATAGAAATAACGAGCGAGATGCGATCAGTATGCGTGCTAGCAAAAATACGTTCCTGTAGTGTTTCCAACGAATGCAAGAACAGTCACTTGATCTGTTTGAATTGTCAAATCCACTGTGCAATACACATTCAGCACTAAAGGACATCACACCATTCACACTCCATCAATCTACACCCGACACCATCAGTTAATGCACTTGCTACACTTTATACTACCGTACCAAAAACCGTATGCAATGAATAAGATAGGACAATCGCTATGCTAGCCAGATGAAAATTTTGTCCTACGTGCTACGCTAGCGCCACCAAACGGCGAGCTATCTTCTGGCATATATACTTAGAATATCTTAGATGGATATTCTTAGTATATGCTGCAGGTTACCAGCTGCCTGATAAAAAAGCTCATTACCTACAATAATGAAGTGCTACCGTAAATAAATGTCATTATTTTGTTATTATGACATGAAGTCATTATTTCATTTGCTTTGCATATTCCGTTAGAACTCGCCAGTGACTGTGGCATCGGGCTGCGTATCTTACTCATGTACATAACTTCCCCCACCACGTTTCTATATTGTGTAGTACATGTGCGGTAAACACCTCCCTGGACGGGGGAAGCCCCTCAGATTCGGTGTACCTGTGGTTCTTTGAATTAATTAATTAATTAATTTTACATATCATATTATATATAAATTTAATTAATTAATTAGTTTTACATATCAACTTTGCCGATGCTCTTTCCTGTGGTTATTGCTGTGTATGACAGAACAGCTTTGACCGGCGCTTTTCCTAGCAGGCAACTTATGTGAGCCATTGTATGTTTGTAACGCCGACTGTCATTCACAAATTACAATGCGCCACCAGCCGTTAGTCGGTGCTAGTATTGCGCGTGACCCAATATTTTGGTCAAGTGTCTCATCTTACTGTTTAAGGTCATGGGGTTCATGGAATCATGGGTAATTGACATCGTATCGATTGATCGATCTGTGGTTTTGATACGAGTATAGTTTGATCCAGCATACGTGGTTCATTTGTAAGCGTGAAACTGCGAGTGCTACACCTACTATCTATCACAACCTATATCTTGTCAAGATATGTTCATGATACTATCGTTGTCACTTACACAGGCCTTACTGAATTAGATAACATAAATCGAATAATTCGAATTCATATACAGTACACAATTCGAAAACAAAATATATACCTACTGTACCTGAATCTCTGATGGTTTGACGGGTCCTTCAACCATAACTACCCTTTGGGCCACGTAAAGTTCTCAAAAAATATCTATAACATTTACACCTATTATCACATTAAACTTTTTGCATATTCCAATGCACTTGTGCAATATTATAACCTATGCATGTAGAGACCAGACCAGCAACTAACAGCGTATGTATGTGTGAAAGTTGAGCTAAGCATACACCATATATCATCCACAGATATTCTTGATAGAAAGAACATCGTTTTCGTTTGAGTTTAGGCAGAAAGAACATACTCGGAAACACATTCTCAGTGCAGACTGCGAGTACACACATTCAATGCCTCTTCCTTTGCTGCTAACTCAAGTTCTTTTTCTAAACATGTAACGTATTCCACCACGCAGAATATTCCAGTCCACTTCTCGGCTAATTAATATTCTACCTAGTTCAAGTGCGCAGCTGGATTTAAATACCTATCTGCCTGGTGTTACAGACAGACAACTCTAGCCAATCACTGTTGCAATAGAATGTTCTATTGGCACACATTTTGGCGTGCACACATGAAAAATCCAGCCTACCAATGACCTCTAACAGAGGTATCGCCGCCTTGCTCAGATTGGTAGGTCAATCACAAACCTTGCTGCCATGATTGCTCAATGGAAACTCACATGCTACCCGATTACAGTCCTGGGAGCACTCGGAATAATAATTGCAGTGCGGGCGGTGAGACATCATTGTCGTCACCGTTGTGACCATGTCCTCGTTGTCACACCATCTGTTCCGGGGTGCGCAACTACTCACCTGGACCTCAGTAGGAACAATGCATCATCTAGCCAGAAGATCGACTGGTGGAGGTCACCTTCACAAAGGTAGGGAACACGCGTGAACCTCTCCAACACAAACCCCGCAGGCTCGAACACGTTCCGCACCATGCTGTTCACTTGTTCTTCAAAAGTGCGTCCCTCTATGTGGAAGAACTCGGACGGTGTGTGGTCCACGGTGTCTGTGAAACCATCAATGCCAGAGTTATTCACCGAGCTCTATGATTTATATTATTCTATTCTAGTCTATTCTATTCCATTCTATTTTATTCTATTCTACTCCATTCTATTCTGTTCTATTCTATTCTATTCTTTTATATTCTCCTCCGTTCTTCTGCTAATTATTTTCTATTCTATTTTAAGTCTATTCATTCGCCATATTGACTTTATCAGCAACTTGTAAACTCTCACTTAGAAAACAGTGGGATTCACTTAAAGAATAATTTTTTGGGCATTTTTTGACAGTCACTATCATCTTGTCAACACACACGTTACGTACACATAAACACGTTACCTACCTGCCTCTACGTATGGCTCAAAAGGAATGACCGTCGCCAGCAGCAGTCTACCGGTTTCAGGGACTAACGCATCCTTAATGTTTCTCAGCATCGTAGCAGGTTGCTTGCAGCGGTCTAGAAGATTTAGACAGGACACAAGGTCATACTTCTGCGTTCCATTATGCCACTCATCTACTCCTAGGATTCTGAAATTAGAAGCAAACCAATGTCTAAATTCGTTACACTGACTGTATCGCTATCTAACATAATATCTTCCAATATTGACACACTCTTAACAGTATGAATTGGCATTAGGAAAGTGCTTAATTTGATACATTCAAACCAATAGTTATGCCTAGTACTAATATAACGCTCGTATAAGCAGGAAATCCCCAGGTTTCATCATCATTTTAGATAAATTAGATAGCAGTCACTCATGTTTACCTCTACTGCAATAATTATGCCTAATTGAACTCAAATGAAATTTCACAACTAAGTGTGAACATTACGAATATGTAAGTTTGGAATGAATAACAAGAGCCGCAGAGCGTCTGGGCTCATTTAAGTCATAGGTAGTGACACCTTTGTTAGGCGCAGATATGCAGATACGCAGTTGCGTACACATCATTTCAGCAACTTTCTGCATTCTGCATACCTCCCAAATCCCATTGGTTGTTACAAATCGCGTGCCTGAAACTCCTGTTTTATGGTGCATTGTGACCCTAACCCTAACCCTATTAAAAAAAAAAAAAATTCATTGTTGTAAAAATTATTTGTCGTTATTAAATTGTTGTAAATAAATCATGTAAATATTTGTATTAATTGGAAAAAAATAGTTGAATGGATAAAGATAGAAAAATACAGAAAACAGGTAAATAATAAAAAATCAGATGGGATTCGATCCAACGACCTTTGAGCCGTGACGCCTGTGCTGTACGCGTTCGGCTATCCAGGCTTATTGGGTTTCTAGATTATGGATGTGCCATGAATATGACAACACTGTGACGTCATTGAGGCAGTTCAGGAATCCATGTTTAACCCGATCCTCTTGAAGGTCAAAAGGTTATCAGACACTTACTCTTCGCACATCAGTGGAAAGCACATTTCATGGTCCTTTCAATAAAGTGATAAAAATGGTAGGTCAGCGCTGAAACAAAAAAGTTTTTCACTCTGTCCATTAGGCCATGTCCTCAGAAAATGTCTGATATCTGACCTTTCCCCCACTGCCCTTTGACCTGTGACCTCCAATTTCGCACTGGTAATGGGTTTCCTGCCCATCACACTATACACCGAATATTAAGAGCATAGGTCAAGCCGTTCAGATTTGTGCCGTATTTCCTCCTATACCTTAAGTTAAGGGGGAAATATTCCCCCTACGTTTACACATCTTGACCCTTGACCCCCCAAATTTGTCATCCCGAGTCCTTTTCACGACCCCCCCCCCCGACGTCCCGAATATCGTGACCGCAGGGGTAGACATAAGGACAATATGCAAGTTAGCCCGAAGAGCTAGTAAGGTAAGGTTTATACTAGTCCTTCTGGTTTTCAACTAGCCCTTAAAAGCATGATGTTGGTAGTGGTTGCGCGGGAAAATTGTTGATCTCACGAATGTTCCTTGATGCTTTCTGAAGGTATTGTGTATTGTTTATATTGTGTATATATTGTGTATTGTTGTATTGAGAGGTTTGTTTATTTACAATCATTTTATTATTAAAACAGCCAGATTGACTGTGAGTGTGACTATAACACTGTATTAGTGGTCCAGTTGTGGACCATTAGTGGAACCAGGGGCGGATCCAGGATTTTTGAAAAGGGGGTGTCCAGGAAGAAATAAAGGACACCTTTTCCTGCTTACTTTTTCTAGTGTTTTAAAAAGCTGCCGAAGGCCACTTAGGGGAGGGGGTTTGGGGGACCTCCCCCAAGATTTTTTTTTATAAATTGGTGCATTCTGAGAGCATCTGAGCAGTAATTTTGATGTCTAGAATGCAAAAATTTATCAGATCCGGTCCCCCCGGACGCCTGCGGACCCCTCTTTGCCCATTTCTAGGTTTTTATAACGAATTTACATATATATAAGTAAATCGTTATCAGAAAAACTAGCGCTAAACAAGATTTTTTTATGGAGACAATGTAAGAGATTGTGTGTGTGTGTGTGCGTGCGTGCGTGCGTGCGTGCGTGCGTGCGTGCGTGAGTATGCTTTTTCCCTTTTTTGTGGTAAAAAGGGGGGGTCCGGACCTCCTCGACCCCCCCTCTGGATCCGCCCCTGGGAACAGGTCTTCGATGATGGAGGTTGCCATGTTGATACCAGCACTATAGACGGGTCCCCCGACACTCTACATTGTGCTATTACATGAGCATTAATCTTAGTACGCGAAGACTGCATGCCAGTCTAATCATTTCCGTAACCAGTCACTTGTGTTAATGTTCCCGCTCGCCAAAATCCGGTTGCTTATAAACAGTGTTGTCAGGCCTGTGAGAGCTTGACTTTGTAAAAAGAGGAAACCCCAGAAAGGCGGTCGGGGGGGGGGGTCCTCCCCCAGAAAATTTTTGTTTTTCGAGATGCTCTGTGGTGCAATCTGAGACCTCTGGAGGGTATATATAGGTTGTTTAAACTTGGTCAGATTGATGCCTTTTTATGGTGACATCCAGTTTTTAAAAACGACTGGTTTTAACTGGGTGGTCTACAGTCAGATTTCTGTTCACACAGTCAAATGTTTACTATTTCACAAAGTCAGATTTCTGTCCACAGTCAGACTTCTGTCCACACATTGAAATTTTAATGTTTTTACATATCTTATCTTTATATACATGTATATACATTGTAATATTTTGTTTTAAATATATAATTATATATTT
>NW_014577461.1:11171-17757 GCF_000485595.1 Priapulus caudatus
GAGGAAATGAAAATAAAACGCGAGAATGCAACTAACAAAACGAGGAAAACCGCGGATCCGCGGAGATTTCACAGGCCTGTGTTGTAGGTCTCGAGGCCGGTCTTGGCCTCGAGACCGGCCTCGAGACCGTTTTCCTTGGTCTCGGCCTCGGTCTTGGCCTCGGAGTGCAATGACTCGGACTCGGACTCGGACTCGAACCCTCCGGACTCGAGGACTCGGGTCGAGGCCGGCTCGAGGCCACTACATACATAGTACACAACTGTACATATTGTAACACGCAGTTTACAAGAATTTCAAACTAAAAATCCTAGGTTTTCTAGATACACGACCTAATCTTGTAACGTTTTCAATGGCTCGATTAAGATTCTTGTCCCTTTGGTTTGAATCTGCTGTCACTTTGTCCCTTTGCGCTTTTTCTACCATTTCGAAGGTACTAGCACTATCTCATTTGGTTCAACAAGCCGTGTCATTCTCTTAAAACACAAATGGATCCGTTACTTTGACACGTTTTGTATGACTCGTCTCTCTGTGTTTGGCTGACTATACACTTTCGAATGTCTACGATGCACTGTTGCGATTTTTTCCCTTTATTCCCCCGATTTTTTCCCTTTTTCCGATTTTTCCCCTTTTTTCATCAAAACTGGACTCGGACTCGGACTCGGACTCGGGTGGTGCGGACTCGGACTCGAACTCGGACTCGGGTGGCGGGGACTCAGACTCGGACTCGGACTCGAACTCGGGGGGTGCGGACTCGGACTCGGACTCGGACTCGGGGGGTGCGGATTCGACTACAACACTGCTTATAAACCGTAATACCTATCGTTATTATCTATATGTGCACTCATCTACTCGTCCGGTCATATATGAAACCGTAGAATAAAACCACCCATGGATGTATATTATATATATGGTCACCGGAGATAATTTGATACGGTACAAATGTACATACACGAATTGCCACATGCATTCTCACACAGACAAATGCAATGCACACGCACACACACGCGCGCACACACGCACGAAGGAACGCATGAACGGGCGAACGCACGCACGCACGCAAGCACGCACGCACGCACGCACGCACGCACGCACGCACGCACGCGCGCGTTTACAACGCCCACGTGCAACACAACAGCACGTATCACCGACACGCGTATATGCACGCACACACGTCGCACAGACGCGCTCACGCACACACGTCGCACACACGTCACACACACTCGCTCACGCACACACGTCGCACACACGCGCTCACGCACACACGCGCTCACGCACACACGCACACGCGCTCACGCACACACATCGCACACACGTGCTCACGCGCACACATTGCACACACGCGCTCACGCACACACGTCGCACACACGCGCTCACGCACACACGTCGCACACACGCGCTCACGCACACACGTCGCACACACGCGCTCAGCCCACATGTATACGCGTTCACGCACACACATCGCACACACGCGTTCACGCACACACGTCGCACACACGCGCTCACGCACACACATCACACACACGCGCTCAGCACACATGTATGCGCTCACGCACACACGCGCTCACGCACACACGCACTCACGCACACACGTTCATTTCACGAATTACGAAATCTGGTCTGGAATTGTTTACTTGCAAGCCACCCTGGCCTTTAACTAGCCCTTCCAAACAATTACTAGTCCCGGGCTAGCGGGCTAGCGGCTAATTCGACCCCTGTGACCGTATGTCGAGCAGTTAAGATTTGTGTCCAACTGTTGACGGACGGACGCACGCACGCACGCACGCACGCACGCACGCACGCACGCACGCACGCTCATGCGATTCGACAAGCTGCATCAAATGAGCTAAAAATCCAACTCAAATGAAATTTCACAATTAACTGTGAACATTACGAAAATGTAAGTTTGGAAGGAGAACTCACTTGTAACCGCACTGATTGAGTCGCCACTGCATAGGCGACGAGGTTTCCGTACAGTAGATGTCGGTGAAGAGTGGCGCCATCTGCTGAGTGACTCTTCCATCGCCAGCGCCGAGGTCTAACAAACTCTGTGCTCTCCAGCTCGAGTTCGCTCCCATCAGTTGTAGCAGCTGATTGGTGGACATGACAAACATCGAACCGCGTCCGAGGAACCTGACAAAAATCAACAACATAAGCATGTGGAGCCACTCCCTAAATAAACCTCTCCCTAAGATCGCCTAAACACAAAACAGGACGAATTCTACGACGTAGCAAAAATAGATCATATATTATATTGCATATATATAACTACATATACCCCCTCGGCGCCCCTTATTGGCGCCCCCTCTTAGACAGGGACCTAGGGTATATGAGGAGGAGAAGACACGCTGAAGAACACAGTTTTTTTCAGCTGTAAAAAGTTAGAAGAACCTGACGAAGACTACCACAAGTCGAAACTAGTCGTTCATTTTGTTAACTTCGTGTAGCAATTGCTACCGAAACTTTTTAATATATAATTTATAATGGCAACAACAAAGCCATCAGCTAATCCCCGGGGGTATTTCAAGTTGAGCTGTGCCTCCGTAGGAGGCTGTCCAGGGGCCTCTTACGCTCACATATGTCCCTATATAACTACATATATATAATATATATATATATATATATATATAATATGCAATCATATATAATTAATATTGCAGTTCTTGTACTGGTCGTGCCAACACTGCTAGATGTTAATGCATTGCTGACAGCAATGGCCATGGGGTCTACGGAGTATTTTCAAGCTCTTTCTTTGAGACTGCGGTTAACATGCACAAGTGTTGCACATCACCGCTACTTGGCCGAGTCTCTTATTTTTGAGACGCGAGTACAGTCGTTTCATAATAAGTAGTATCGTAAATATATATATAGTATGTAAATATGTAAATACATACTAGTAAATTTCGCAAAACTTGTTTCGGTGAAAAACAATCACGTATAGTCGGAGTGTGGTATAATGTCAAAACGTAAAATATCAACAAGCAGCCATCTCTTAATTATCACATTTTATTCTCTTATCACATAGTTGTCAGTATAGGAATAAATATTTAACAGGTCACTAAACTGCCTACCGCACACGAGCTGTGAGTTGTACTCAACGCAAGCATTCCTAATTACACTTCTAGTCACAGCCGGCCAACTGTGAATTAAACCTTCCTTCAGGCGTTGAAAAGTAAATTGAAATAAATTTTCGCCTCCTAAATCGCGTGCGGAAAAGGCGAGCACGTTAAAATGCGCGACACGGCATCTAGAGCAGTGGTTCTTTTGTTCAGTCATGGACCCCTTAGAGAATCTGGTGAAAGCTACAGACCCCTCCACAGAAAAATGCACATAAACACGTAAACACAAAATGTTGCATACAACTGTGTTCACGGAAGCCCTGTAGACCATCCACGGCATGGACCACAGGTTAAGAAACACCATGGGTCTAGAAGCAGTGGCTTCTCACCCTTTTTTTCTCTTGTGCCACATAGGAACATTTTGGAATAGTGTGTGCTCGGCACCAGCAATCAGTGGCGATGATGAAAGCTCCTTCTGCTCATTCATGATTGGCCACCACCCCCGTTAATAATACAATTGCACCTCTAATGAATGCATCATAGGCTGCCTTGCGTTTTCCAACATATCCGGTGATCTTAACGCCGTGCGCACGCCACATGATTTGAAATGTTAAATTCAATGAGTGCTGACTTTGAGGATAACAGTATAAATACCTGGTGTAAAGTTGTGGAATTGTTCAAAAGATAGGTGAGATGTCTCATGTTGATATATAAGTGTTTAAAAGCCCGATCATTTTCGTTTTGGGGTATAAATTTTTTGGTCACATCAAGCCGGACCATTTCGCTTAGATATATCTATGGGATCATGTGCTATAGCCCTGCGGCCAGCGATCCGCGCGGGCTATATGTACTAGAGCTGACTGCAACCCTATGTGAGAAATGTGTTACAGTCATCTTAAGGCGGCCAGCTAGACTGTGGCGCACTCAGACGACATCACTGTGCGCGGCATGCCCACGCGTGCCGCAGTTGAGAAGCACTGCGTCTAGAGGAACGGGTGCGCGGCGCTAACATTCCGCCCCGCCGCCGCCAGGCGGTCGCGCCTCATCCGAGGTTGATCTCGTCGAATGTGGTCGCGCACGACACCCTGTCGGTCCGCGAGACGCATACAAAGTAATTGACGAGTCGCGCCTGACTGACGGTGGTCGTTTCCGCATCCTCCTTCTTCTCCTCCGCCCCATCCGCCTCCAGCACCAGCTTCTCGGCGGTGGGAAAAGGAGGGCGGCCAACGCTCGCCAGGCCCGCGCGCACCGCGAGAGGCGACCACGGACTCGGCGTCCCGGCGACGACAGGGGGCGCTGCAATCTGCACGCGGGGCGACGACCGGTAGAGGGGGGTGTCGTAGAGCGACTGTTGTATGTAGCGGCCGTCGATGGCTCTTCCGGTGTTCGCGTTCGTTCTGTAACGCAGAGGCGGCAACGATCGTCAGATGTCTGCCCTGATGGATTGCAGGCAGATAGATATGGCTAAGGGTTTGAACATCCGGGGTGTTAATCCCCGGTTTGATAAACCTGGTGATTCCTTACTGTTACTAATCCTCCCCATACCCCCCAAAAAATAATACAGGATTTGTTTCCCATGCTTTTATGCAAATGTATATTTGATTACATATTGTGATAGCAAAGATAATAGACGTCTCTGAATTAAAACAAGCAATGTATAGTCCAACCACGGACACCACTATCTAGAAAGGATATCTGTCCGGACACATTTTCGTATTTCTCTTAAGTAGCGGTCATACAACGAAACCGCATCTATAGAACGGACGCCTGTCTAGGAAGGACAATTTGACCCTGAGTGACCTTGAGTGTCCCTTATACACCCAGGTTTGACTGTAGGGGTACTATTTGAGCACTTCTTTGCTAAAAATCTTAATATACACCGGAATAAGTTATTTACAGATATCGTCCATTGTAGCCCGAATACGCGCTCCCGGGTGAGTATGAGCCAATCTGCCCAGCTGGACGTCCACACGCATACCACGGCAAGTAAACACCGTTGATAACACAGCAGCTTCCATACGAAAACACCTGCCAGAGTAAAAAAAAAAGCTGCGTGAAATTCTCTACGTTAACCACAACAGCGCGAAGTTGATGTGAAATCGATCTCCGAGAAACGATGCGGGAGCTTTATATACGATGCGATATATTTTGTACTGTAACCACTCAGAAATTTTATCATTTTAACTACTCAACACTATTGCATTTATCCGATTTTTCCTCCATGAAAAAAACTGTCGTCAGTACATGTATTTGCATCTGAATTACATGCAATAAAGATTTAATACTAATAATAATAGCTTGTCATCGTCTGAAAGCAGTAGTTGCCTACTCATACTAAGACTACAAGGTGCATATAACACTGCCTGAAATCATATTTGCTTGCATGTACTTACCGCGGAGAGTATGGACACTGCTAGACAGCTTTTCAACACACTTGTCATTTTCTGCTGTGCAAAATAAATGACCTTACTCATCAAATGTGCGCACCACGCATCCATGAACGCGTTACAGTGATAGCGATAGCAATGTAAGCTCTTTTATACTGGTCTACACCTACATACACCACACATTTATTTTATATTATCTCTCTGCCGTACATCTCTTCTTCTTACATTTCAATTCGAACCTACTATCTATCGTTCAATCGCGGAAAATCTCTTACCTAAAAATCTTAATGCGATGCACACAATCTCAGGTCTTCCGATATGATTTCCGATCGTCAGTGTTTACACTTGCGCTCCACCGGCTGAGAATCGGAGACACTGTGAACAATGCGTGCCTGCCAGTGGTGGTCGCATGCAAATCTCCTTCAAAATCTTCCTCAAGTGCGTCATATGAAATGACGCCTCTTCATTTCACAGTCCGGCAGCGTATACGTGTCAGCTGACATTCGAGCCATATTTGCCCTACATCAAAACAACTTTTTTCCACGAGGCCGGCATACGTTTATTAGGGCTCTAGCCTCTGACGTCGATGATTTATTGCAGGTAATATATTCTAACACGTAACAAGAAAGCGAGGTTCAGACTTAACCAGCGTGGATTATTGTCCGGTGACACGCCAGCTAACGGGTCACACCGGCTTGACACATACACGTGAGCACCACACACATACAAATCAGTCTCTCTCTCTCTCTCTCTCTCTCTCTCTCTCTCTCTCGGTCGTCACTCTCCTCTCTTCTCTCTCACACACACAATCAGGAGGCCTATTCTCGTTCTTTCTCTCTCCATTTCTCGTCTCTCTCTCTTCTCTTCTCTCACAGCACACACACTATCTCTCCTCCCTTCACACCCTCACGTCACGTCTATCTCTCGCTCATCGATCCTCTCTCAGATCCTCCTCCGTCTCCTCTCTGCTCCTCTCATCTCTCTCTCTCCTCCTAAACTTCCCGTCCTTCCTCCCGTCCCTCTTCTCTCTCTTTCCTCTCTCTCTCTCTCTCTCTCCGCCTCCTCTCTCCCCCTCCTCCTCCTCCCTCTTCTCTCTTCTCTCCTCTCCTCTCATCTCTCTCTTCTCTCTCCTCACTACACACA
>NW_014577461.1:21189-27045 GCF_000485595.1 Priapulus caudatus
GAATGGGGAAACGATCTGAGGAGGGTAATTTCAAACAATTATTTCTGGGGGAGGGCCCCCAGACGCGTTCGCGTGCCGTGATCATCCCCACCTCCTCGGTACGGATTTACGGCCTGGTTGTGACAAACCAAGTTCCTGGGAATATGTACAGCCCAAGATTCGTCCGCAGGAGGCTAGACTTACATGGAAGTATATTAAATTTTGCAATTAAATGAGGATGTTTATTTAAAGATGACCAGTGTTTTCGACATGACACGGATGTAGAGCCAGATGAGGTATCCAACAGGTGGGAAGAACAGACAATGGAGAAGAGCAAGTGCTTTCATTCACATCAGAGACGCGGCAGTAGTTAAACCGCAGTCGCTACAGGAGGGCCAGAGTATTACTAAAGAGTAAGAGACAATTATGTAAATATATGGGACAGACTATCCTGTTTGGTGGCATGTATATGTTATATATGATTTTTAATCTCTGTGGTGATGTAAAGGCATAATATTATCTGTGACATTGTTCCGTCTACAAGAGAGGAGATTGGATGCTCTCTGTGGTGATGTACATGTAATGCAGATGTTATCTGTGACATTGTTCCTCTACAAGGAGGGATTTGGATGCATTCTTGTGATGATGTAATGAGACGACTGTTATTGTGACTTTGTTCGGTCTATGTTTATCTGCTATGGAAGAAATGTAAGTAGTTTGCAGTGTAGCAATGTATTATTTAGCGAATTATGATCACTTAATACGGTAGGGTACTATAAGGGGGAGGGAGGTGGGAGGTTAGGGGAGGGGTTAGAGAAGGGGGAGGGAGGTGGGAGGCTAGGGGAGGGAGGTGGAGGAGGAGCCGCTGTCCCCCCCCCCTGTTATGAATATGGATAGGAGATAAAGTAGTGATGATTATGACTTTCAAGTCTATGTAGTATCGAGTCGTAAAACTCACCCATTTGCAGATGTGCTGGACATGAACCAACAGAGAAAGGACTTGAATGTGGCGTGCACAATCTGAGTGAAAAACCAGTCTGCCTTGTCGTAGCAGTTCTCGAGGAAGTCGTTAGTGCTAGCATCCATGCTGCTCTGCATGAACTTGTCAGCAACTTCGCTGTCCAATTTCTCCGCGTCAACGCTGTACCACTTTTTGTTGTGAGAAATAATAATGAATAAACGAATAAGAAGACTCCACATACTCCTAACACAGTTCGCGGTGAGAGTGTGCAGGTACTGTCGTATACCCGCCCCAGTAAGGCTGAGAGGGTCTATGTCCCCCAGGGTACTGCCGGAACGTACCCTGGTACTATCTAATATGCCGGACCGTACCTCACCTACTCCACTAACGAGTCTAGGGAGTCGCCTACGCCTACTCCCTAACCCTAATGCTAACCCTAACCATATCAAATAGTTACCAGGGTACGGTCCGGTATATACCGGACCGTACCCAGGGTATGTTCCGGCAGTACCCTGGGGGACATAGACCCTATAAGCCCCAGTAACACCTATCACACTGCTGTTGCTGTTGGACCACAGCTACTGTTGGGGGTTTTCCAGGTATACGCTAGTAGCCCAATGTAACATAGCATAGCAAAGTAGTGTGTTACATCGTGCACACAACCCACCTATTAACAAACCACGCCACTTGTCAACCTCCAGTGAAATCAATCCCCAGGAGAAGTGGCAGGGATTTCATGGTTGAGCCAAATAGTGGGGGTAAAAAATGTGTAAACTTTTTATTTTTACACAATAACTTCACACCTATATGCATAAATTGAAGAGGGTTTCCACCATTATGCTGCAAAATCCGATTACTGATTTTAGAAGATGTGATGTACGCTGATGGCTACAAGAAATGGCCAGGGCTATTTCACATAGACTAGAACACGGACATGTAGTTTCACATTTCGTTACCAGATGACTATTTAGTTTCATATTTCACCATCAATGTAGGTACTTTCACGGTGACAGGTGTACAAGCAGATACAAAGATTTTGATGCATGGGTGAGCATTCAATTCCATAGATATCCAATAGCACACAATAAATTTGGTATTTATGCTCAATTCACATATTAATTGATTATTCTGCCATTAATAAGTGATAGTGACTATACGCATGAACATGTATATACTCTCGTGTATTACTTATACTGATGTAGCACATAACCTCACATGAAATATACACATGTGCAGGCACTGCAGGGTGCGAAATTAACGGGAGTCCGGAGTCAAATACGCCCTGATTTAATGTCGGACTCCCTGATTTGACATATGCAGGAGTCCGTGTGACTCCCTGAAAATTCTGCCATACTAACTAGTTCGTTCTGGAGCATGGCCTCGCGGAATTACTGTATTTGTTCAGCTAATGTCCAAAAAAAATTAGCCACACGTGCAACTGCATGAATCTTAAAAATAAGCACATGTATGCGTTATTGTTAATATCTTTAATTTTGAACCATAGACTGCGGACTCCCTCATTTTGCTGCGGACTCCCTCTTTTTGAGTGTAGGGAGTCAACGGACTCCCTTGTTCAAAAGTTAATTTCTCTACCCCTGCATGTGCATGGCATATATGATGAAAGGTTTCCTCACAGCTGTATTTTCCATTTTCTCTGTAATTTTTCAGGGGATGAGGGACCTTGTCACTATATCCAGTGCACTGGACACCGGCAAGTATGAGAACATAACATAACATTACCCGTCATTCACCCCTAACAAAATATAAGAGGACACTTGCTAACATTGACAATTAACATCACTCATAACCTAGCCCTATTTGTTATTAAGGATTGTGGGATAAATCTAGACTGTAACTGTGCAAAGCTGTTGTTGTTGCCATCCACAGTCTAACTTCGAGTAACATAAAGGACATTCGTTCATTACGGCTCATACTGGCCTACTACTAGTACTAGTAGTACCGGTTCAAAGATATAAGAGCTGTCGACATGTGCAAATGTGGACAGCTCTTATATCCTTGGGCTGTACTACCAGTAGGCAGTACTAGCCCTTCCCTTCGCTCTGCCACAGGAGTGTGGCGAAGCAAAGGGCTGTATAGTTCTAGAGCTAACTACTTGGTCGTCATCAATGCTAGTAGTAGTGCTGAGAGGGTCTATGTCCCACAGGGTATTGCCGGAACGTACCCTGGTACTATCTAACATGCCGGACCGTACCTCGCCTACTCAACTAACGAGTCTAGGGAGTCGCTACGTCTACTCCCTAACCCTAACCATATCAGATAGTTACCAGGGTACGTTCCGGTATACCGGACCGTACCCAGGGTACGTTCCGGCAGTACCCTAGGGGACATAGACCCTATGAGCAATAATAGTAGTACTATACTATATTACTAGTAGTAGTACTGCTAGTAGACTGAAGTAGTACTAGTAGAGCATTGATGACAACCAATGTAAACACATTACTGTGACTGCATGTTGTCAGTGACAGTGTCAGTGACGCAGATGGGGTCGTTGTCGTATCAGGTACGTACTACGTACAGATATGTACCCGAGGTACATGTTTATATTTTTATATGAGGTATGTTTAGGGTTAGGGTTACGGTTAGGGTTAGGGCTAGGGTTAGGGTTAGGGTACACTTCTGTAGTACAAGTCTGGTACACTTTGTGTATACATATATGTACCTCGGGTACATATCTGTAGTACCTGATACGACAACAACCCCTTCAGCGTCAGTGACACACTGTCACTCGCAGCTAGGGCCTGCATACCTCCCAAATCCCATTGGTTGATACAAATCACGTGCCTGAAACTCCTGTTTGAATAAAACTTTTATGGTGCATTGTGGGGGGGGGGCCTGTTTTTTTACCGTACCACTAATTAATGCGTAAAATCGTCACCACACCATAGACGGTATTTGGGGTTCTTGTATATATAAGATAGCCGAGTCGGTGTACAGTTAGTGTTGGGTTCGGAACATGTGTTGTGCTTGTGGTTTGTGCTTGTGTATTGTCTGCAGTGCATGCGTGGCACGGTAAAAACACACGTGTCGGGTGTCCTGGTCGAATGGGAATTCTTGACGATCGATTCCCTTGCTGGCAAACTTTTATTGTGGTGGAATTTAATCGGGGCGGAGGTATTTTAAACGGGGCGCAACGATTGAAACAGGGGGGAGTTTTCCAAAACGGGGCGCGCGCGCCTCGTTTGCGCAACGTAGGGAGAACCCTGCTAACCCTAACCCTAATCCTAACCCTAACCATATCAAATAGTGACCAGGGTACGTTCCGGTATATACCGGACCGTACCCAGGGTACGTTCCGGCAGTACCCTGGGGGACATAGACCCTATGAGTATGAGCGATAGTTACCTCGAGTACATATTATACGCCATTAAAGGCATTATACGACAACGACACTTCGTGCTGTAGTTGGTGGGTGGTGGTAACGTAGTTTCACTCACCCGTGTGATTATGCTTTCACTACCCTGACTTACAATTTAATTTAAAAAATTAACTATATTTGTATCAACCAATGGCAATGCCGGGAGTTGGAGGTGCTAGCCGCGAGTCACACTGACACTGTCAGTGTTGATCAAGTCAGACTTACAAAAGATTTATCTGAATCTTTCAGATTTTTTTAAAGCTGAATAACTGCAGGTTATGCTTCAACCTTGGGCACACATGTATTTTTCAGCTTGGCATTCGTACAGGAATCACAGACACGCTAGTCATGTTAAACTATCACGGTAAACTTTACAGTGTGTGCATAATGTATCACTCACAGGAATTCCATCTAATGACTATAAAATAAATTACAGTGATACATTATGTATACACTGTAAAGTTTACCATTCAGTCAGGTCAGTTCGTATACATGACTTCCATTTTAGATTATCCAATTTTTATCTCCGCCAAGGGGCATGGCGGGGGTTATGTTTTCACCGGCAAGTTTTTGAGTGTTGGTTTGTGTGTTTGTGTGTTACCATGCACGTTTCAGTTCACTTCCGCTAGGTGCGCTTGCTGTAGACTTACAAACACGCAACCACAGGCTAAGGGGCAACCACAGTCCTCCCCCACCGGCACGCTCGCACTAATCCGGATCCAATTAATTAATTTTTCCACTTAATTAATTAATTAATTAATAAAAAATTTCACATTGAGAGAATTCAGCTGCCTTGGCGGAGGTCTGTACTCTCCGAGTGCTCTAGTTTACTTCTGAAATGTGCCTTTACTTTTTGTGCAAAGCAAGTAAATTTATTGTTTACCATAACTTTAAGCATATACTGTGGGACTGTATAACACGGTTACTTGTACAATCATTGATAACAACACTCTTTTCTTAACAATTTGATAAAGAATGAATAGCACTTCACTTTTCACATAGGGAACTAAACCAAATTTCAACCAATTAATAACACTACAGGCTATTGCTAACACAACTTGCTCCAATCCTATTTTGGTTTCCCTTCCCTGGGCTAAGGATTGTGGATAGGGTTATGTTATGCTTGGGCTCAGGGTTAGGGTTATGGAGGGGGAGGACAGGCACACGGTGGGGCGGTGTGGAGTAGGCGGTACCCGGTGTGGTACTGCACGGTAGCGGTGTGTGTGAGGCCGGTGTGCGGTGTATGACTGGGCGGTGTGTATTTTTTTTTAGTGTGTGCAATGCCCTACGTATCTCTTGCATCCGAAATTATTCCATGAAATTCAACACGAATTGGTTTAAATAAATCGATCGAGAGTGCAGTAGAACCGAATGTACAACGTAAGCGTAACATAACGTCATCGCATATGTTAATGCTCCGGTTGAGTCACGATTTCCGCTCAGCCGAGTTATTCCCCCTGCGTTCGTTAAGAGTTACTGCCCCTGCTAGCATCCGGGTGTCTTGCTTCAAAATATGGCGGCTTTTGTTCAGGCAACTCTA
>NW_014577461.1:27055-32554 GCF_000485595.1 Priapulus caudatus
CAATTTAGAATCATTTAACATCGCGAGGGACTATGAACAAAATTGAGGTTTGATGTATTAATTAGACCGGATACAGGCCCTCGGGCCTATTCCTGTAAACCGCTATTCTATTCTATGCTTATTTTGAAGATTCATGCGGTTGCACGTCTGCCAAATTTTCTTTGGACATTTGCTGAAAAAATACGGTAATTCCGCGAGGCAGTGCTCTGGAATGAACTATAATTAGTAATAGTATGGAAGAATTTTCAGGGAGTCACACGGACTCAGGACTGCATATGTTAAATCAGGGAGTATTGGACTCCAGACTCCCGTTAATTTCGCACCCTGGAATGCCTTCATTATTAATACTAATAGTACCAATAATGAAGGCATTCTATAGTTTAATCATTATTTGTTATAATTTTACAGAAAACGCTTAGTCGTTGCTACGCGCTAGCAGATTCCGCAATGTCCAATGAAATCGGTGACTGGTTCCGGAGTATTCCGTTCGTGACAAGATGGTGGTTCATACTCTCTATTGCACTACCGTTGCTTGGTCGGATAGGCATCCTGAACCCATATTGGATGCTTCTCGTTTGGGAACCTTTCTTTTACAGGTTTCAGGTGGGCACAACAACCCATGAAAATTAAGAGTGTATAGACAAGGGTGGGTTTAGGAGGTCCATGAGGTCAGGAATCACACCCCTTGTTGTTACTGCATGTAGGCAGATTTTTTTTGGTGTGTGGCAAAATTATTGTGTAGGTTGTAATAGAATACATTGCTTTAAAATATAAAATATATAAGTGTGGATAGAATTCATTAGATATCATAACCATACTTCTATTTTTTAATTCAATGGTTGAGTTCTCCTAACACAATTTCAATCCACTCTGAGCTTATTTCTTTCGGAATTTCTACATCTACCACTTGTAGATGATATGACAGCATAGTGCCGAAATTGTGCCATTATTGTGCTATTATTGATGCAGTATTGTGTATGTGTTGTGCCAGGCTCATGTCAGCATTTGCAAGCTGTGAGACAAGTTTACAATCCCAATATAAGGTAGAGTGTGTGTGTGTGTGCTATTTACAGATCTGGAGGCCGCTGACAGCTCTTTTTTTCTTCCCACTCTCTCCAAGCTCAGGATTCCACTATTTACTGAATCTGTATTTCCTCTACAACTATTCCACAAGATTGGAAAGTGGTAAGTGCCATCTTAGATATATATGTGGTTTAAATACACCATGTTTAATATAGCAAAATTACATACAACACCAATATTAATTAGATCATTGGATAATTTTCTATTTATGTAGTTTATATCTAGCTATATCTATTTGCTATTTCTAACTGCCAATTGAAAAACTGCTATTAGGAGCCAATGCATGTCGGTGTAGCTTTTGTTTTTATATACTAGCCAATGTTAACAGAATAACAGGGTTCATAGAATACAATGTAGTAATGTGTACAATAATATGTAGTACGAAAGTTCGAAGATTGATCTGACTATGGCGGTCATATTTGTGGATTTCAATTACTGCTTGTAGTATTAGCCAGCCCAGGTGTTCCCCTCCCAGACTCCTACATTTCTACTGGCAAACCTTCCAGTTCAATAGCACCCCCTTGATTTTTGCTTTGGTTTGTCCTAGTGTCATCGTAGCTAAAACATGGCTGCCGATTGAGTGCGAGCTTCATGCCTGTGCAGGGAAGATAAGGCTTCTGTTCCCATTATGTGTCTTATCAGCAGCGCCAGCGCATTGCTAAATGAAGCAGATTGCAGAAATCAGATAGCCTCTTACTTTAGCACTAGCAACTTAGTTACCGTGGATATTGAAATATTGATTGTCTGCATTGTGTCTGTGAATTGTGTTGGAAATGAGATCAAATTACAATTTTCTGTCGTCAGCCAGTCAATAATTTCTTTTCATTGCGGTGCAATTTTCAACTGAAATATCCAAAGCACCAGTGAGATCACTGCAGCAATATATAATGTGTGTGTGTGTGTGTGTGTGTGTGTGTGTGTGTGCGTGCGTGCGTGCGTGCGTGCGCGCGCGTGTGTGTGTGTGCGTGTGAGCGAGCAAGCGTGCGCAAGTGCTTAGGCGTGCATGTGTCAGTGGGCGTGCGCGTACCGGTTTGTGTGAGTGAGCGCGCGCGCACGCGTGTGTGTGAGTTTGTGCGTGATTCTACGTGTGTCTATCTGTGCGTGTTCGTGCGCGTACGTACTTGTGTGAGTGTGTGTGCGCGCGTACGTGCTCGTGTGAGTGAGCGCGCGCACGCGCGTGTGTGAGTTTACGCGTGCTTCTACATGTGTGTATCTCTGTGTATGTTCATGCGCGTACGTACTTGTTTGAGTGTGTACGTGCTTACAGTTGTGAGTGAGCGCGCGTGCGTGTGTGTGAGTTTGTGCGTGCGGGTGCTTCTGGTATCTGTGTGTGTTCGGTACGCGTGTACGTGCTTACAGTGTGTGAGTGTATGCGCGCGTGAACATCTGTGCGTGTGTGCGCGCGCGCGTGTGTGCGTGTATGTGTGCGCATCTCCTTGGACTCCATGGCCGCTTAATAAATTTTAGCTTTATATATGCTCAACAGTTTACCAGTCAGTGATAATAATTGACTGCTATTGCGTTATAAACTTATTTTATATAAGAAATTTGAATTTTACATTGTGATCTTGTTCATAATAATATACTTCTTAGTTTTCTGTGACAAGACTTTATTGCGTACCGTAAGCGACCATGTCATTGATTAGGCCACGTTCTCGACGTTGATTGCTGTTTACATTTAGTACGTACGTATACATTTGTTTCCGTTCATACGTTAGGTGTTGCTCGTAACCTCTTAAGAGTTAAGTTAAGGATTAGTATAAGTCCAGGTGACCATGCCGAGTATTCTATGTATTGTTCGTGAGTCAGAATATATCAACAAGATTACAGTAGGCCGGCTATATATCGTGACAGGTTTGCTATCCAACTCAACTGTAGTGTAGCCCTTCGCTCCACAGGCACTTGAAGCATATCAACTGTAAGCGCACGGCGCCGCCATTGCGCGTACACTAACACATATATATTAAGATATGGTACAACTCAATATATATGTGTTAGTGTACGCGCAATGGCGGCGCCGTGCGCTTACAGTTGATATGCTTCAAGTGCCTGTGCTTCGCTCCGCCATAGGCATGGGCTGTGGCTGCGGCGGAGCGAAGGGCTATAGTTCTAGAGCTAGTACTACCGGTACTGAAAATATTAATATAGCCAGCAATAACGTTGATTATAGTCACAATTATTGAGTTGTGTTGTGTCCATAACTATAGCTCTAATACTATAGCCCGCGTACAGTTGCCGCAGGCTATAGTTCTAGAGCTAGTACTACCGGTACTGGAAATATTAATATAGGCTGCCAGCAATAATGTTGATTATAGTCACAGTTATTGAGTTGGGTTGTGTCCATGCGGCAACTGTACGCGGGCTATAGTACTAGAGCTAGTCAATGACATGATCCTCTATTCCGGTATATAGACAGCTATAGGAGCCAAAATGTACCAACAACATGATTTATTCACTCCAGTGTGATTAAATTAAAAGTCTAGAAACTATATTCTGTTTGTTATCCTTTAATTTAATTTATATAGAATGCAGGGGTAGAAATTAACTTTTGAACAAGGGAGTCCAACGGACTCCCTGCCCTCAAAAAGAGGGAGTCCGTGGCAAAATGAGGGAGTCCGCAGTCTGCAAGTTCAAAATTAAAGATAGTAACAATAACGCATGCATGGCTGCGTTAGACTTTAGTTGTTGCTAGCGACAGGTACGGACGTGTTTCTCGTGGGCTCCTGCAAACATACAGCGACCGATACGGCCACTGATTCACCTCTAAGATAAGTCGAGCTAAATATAATAATACTGAACTAACACTGTAAATTAATACGGAGTACAAAGTAATAAGTACAGGGTAATTTAGTTGTTTTCTTAAGCTACATATAATATACAACTAATTATAGACAAACTATAACTATAGCCGGTGCGGGCGGTAAATCTCCCGCCAATTTCTGAACACTCTTTGTTTACACTTGTGGTATTACTAAGCGTCACTGGTGAAACAGTGTTTTACGCAGAGTGACTGTGACTGAAGCTATTTAATAAGCAAGGTCAAGGGAAATTAAAATCACAAAAAGTAAACCTAGAACTTAGGTAAATTATATTTAATGAAGTATAATAAAAGTGAAACGCGCACATGTCTCATTTCACATTAACATAACTAACTCGGGCCTACTAAGTGTCTCTGTTTTGCTGTGTTGCCCAGGGTGGCCTGCTGGGAATGAAGAAAGATTAGAAAGCCAGTCAGACAGTAAAGCAAAATTAACAACTAGGGACAGGCGGGAAGTAACTAGAAATAGGTAGAAATAAAGCAGGAACTGCACCTCAATGTCATGTGATGTCCATTGCACTAATAAGAATATATTAAATCTCAAATAAATAAATATAGCAGTAGTACTAGAAACGAAACCAATTATTGCAATACTAATACTATTAGTATTAGTTATTACTAATTTTGATACTAAAAACTAGTGATTATCTCCGTGCTAAGAAGATGGCCCCCACTGCACCAAAAAATCGTGCAAGCTCAACCAGAAATAAGAGTAAGGATGTAACCGAAGGCAGTGCCTCATACCCCCAACAGAGAAATCAGAACCATGCAGCTTCCCACCTGTGCGGCGACGTGGAGGAAGGAAACTGCCCAGGGTGCAATTCCAAAGTAAGCGACGATGATGCAGCAATAGAGTGCGACACCTGTGCTCAATGGTTCCACTGCAAGTGCGAAGGGGTCTCCGACGCAACATACGAGGTCATCAGAGACGGGAATTCAGGGGTAGCATGGTACTGCAGAGGGTGTAGGCGAGGAGTAAAAAAACTATCGGACATGTTCAAAATCATGATAACAAGACAGATAAAGACGGAAGAAAATGTAGAAATGCTGATGGCCACACAGGTTGATATGAAAAGTACAATGAAAGAACTAGAAACAAAGGTGGACCTCCTACAAAACAACTCGGCATCTGCAACTGAAATCATCAGAGAACTTAACGAACGCGAAAGACGCCAAACTTCACTGATGCTATTTAATGTCCCGGAGAGTGATGAAATGGTACCAGCAGACAGGGTCAGCCACGACACCATGGAGCTTAACAAATTCATTACAGATAAACTACAGGTAGAGGTCCCAAACGTTAAACAAATAATTAGAGTCGGGGCAAAAAACGAGGATGGGGCCTTTCGGCCCATGAAAGCGACCTTCGAGGACAAGGGGGATCCCTCTACACTAATGCAGGCATTAAAGAAACTAGACTTTCCAACAAAAAAGAAGTTGACGATTCACTTGGCCCTAGACCTCACCCCAATGCAACGCGAAGAGGGAAAAATTCTAAGAGCTATGAGAACTCAACGACAGGCAGAATTGGAAAAAACCGGCATCAACAGGGTTAGACACTAACCATTTTAGTTCACTAGTCCACAGGACTAGTAAAA
>NW_014577461.1:36023-75233 GCF_000485595.1 Priapulus caudatus
AGGCTTAATGTTCATGGTTCTGTTTTGTGCCCACACCCTGAAACCTGCTACAAGAAAGTTCGCGCAAACGAGAGCATGCCAATATGGGTTCAGGATGCCTATCCGACGCCAAGCCACGTAGTGGCAATAGACAGAGTATGAACCACAATCTGTCACGGAACGGAATACTCCGAACGGCAGTCAACCGATTCTCATTGAGCATTGGGAATCTTGCTAATGGCGGCGTAGCAACGATTAAGCTGTTTTCTGTATAAATTATAAACAAATAATGATTGAAACTGATAGAATGCCCTTCATCATTGGTACTATGTCAGTATTAACTCATGAAGGCAATGTTCAGGTGCGAAATTTAACGGAGTCTGGAGTCGCCAATACTCCCTAGATTATATCATATGCAGTCCTGAGTCCGTGTGACTCCCTGAAAATTCTGGCCATACATTACTAAGTTATAGTTCATTCCAGAGCACTGCTCCTCGAATTACCTGTATTTTTCGCAAAATTTCCAAAGAAAATTTGGCAAGACGTCAACCGCATGAATCTTCAAATAACATAGAATAGAATAGCGGTTTACGGAATAGGCCCGAGGGCTGGCTGTATCCGGTCTAATTAATAGCACTCAAACTCACCATTTTGTTACATTAGTCCCTCGCGACTGTTACAGACTGATTCTAAATTGGGTATTGTCCGTGCGTAATTGTGTAGCTTCGATATCTAGAGTATACGTTGCGAAGGTAAATTTCCATTGTACTCAACAGCATCATGTGATCAGATTCATTACAGTCAATAACTATGTGACCTAGCTTACAGGTAGTCATATTGCAGGTGGACCCAGTGCCTGTCAATTTGTTTTTGACATTCATTTATCGTTTTTGGATATACACAATTTCTTACGAGTCAGGGGAGTTCAATCGCTGAGGAACAGGTTCTAAAGCTAAATGATTTCTTTTTGAGTGTATGATCTACTTGTCGTTTAATACAGTTTAAGCTCATTGTATCTGACGACCTTGAGTGGTGTTGGAGCTGTCGTAATTTTAGAGCCACGTAATTGGCTCGTCCGCGTATATTTCCATGTAATCGCTTTCCAGACCTCAATCATGTACACCGCACGCGTCTTCTTCTGTATAAAAGTGATGGTAATTATTAACAGCGCGTAGCTTTCATCATACCACGAACAGATTTTCGTAACAAGGCCGGGTATTCTGTTATGGTGGCATTGCTCGTTGTACCCTCCGCTCTCGATTTCTCTTAGTGGAGGACCCGCAGTGCTCGTCTGATAATGGGCGCAGGTAACACTAGTGTTATACGCACCGTATTCATATGGCTCTTACAGGGATTTGAACAGTAATCCTAAATATATCTTTTTGTGACATGTAATGGAGAGGTGCGCATCGATTAGCCGCTATGCCCTTGCTGCGCACCACTTTCGTATTTATATGGTCTTCAAGGTGAGGCGTTTGCTGTGATAATAAGAGATCCTGCTGTTGCTCAACGAATATCCAGAACCGACACTAGTGTTTGCTTCCCCTCCATTTTGTAGCTATAGTCAGCGTGACTGTTCCTAGTCTGAAGTACTCTTACCATTTTATAGGATGGCAATTTCATCTGCCAATGTAGCCGGCCATTTTTCCTTTACACCTATCCCCATCTTCTTGAATGTTTTGACACGCTTCTACGCTAGCTAGCTTTGGCCATAATAGTTTTGTCGTCGTCGAGCAGGAAGGTGAGGCGGCATTTTGTTAGGGTATCGCCACCCTGGAAGACTCATTTATGATATAAATAAATAGTGGCTGGCGCGAGTACACCGACCTGCCATTGGGGCACGCCACTTGTTACTCCGGTAATCTGGTGTGGCAAACCTCACGCATTTATCACCCTCTGTTCTCTGTTGCTAAGGCGTATTTTTTATATCCCCAGCAAAGTGTGTTACGTCCTCTGATCCCGCCAGAGATCATAACTTACTGCGTTGTGCATTCGTGTGGCACCGTTTGTCAAACGCCTTTGCTGAAAGTCAAAGTATACCAATATCCTATGGGCTTCTCTTTCTCTCCAATGATCAGTACCATTCTCCAAAACAACCATCCATCTGAAGAGGCTGCATGAATCGGCTTTTCTGAACGCGCGTATTGCTCAGCTGCGAGTAGGTCTGCGGCAGTCCATCATGATTGATGATCGACTTCGCGTGATCATTCCTTCCAACAGTTTGCAATAAAATGCAGGTCGGCTCACCGGCCTGTAATTTCTAGGCAGCTTGTTTGCTCCCTTTCTTAAAATATTGGCGGACGTGTGGCCATACGTGCCGACATATGAGGACTTCGCTCCCGAGTCGATTGATCTCGTTAAAATTACTGGGTGAACCGGCACTGGGGCAATCACCTCTGCTAGCGTCTTTAGGATGCGAGGAATGGATGTTATTGACCTGGTGTGTGTTTGCATCTAGTGCTGTTTAACGACTTTGGCCACATCGTAACATCTATGTGGACATCGGGGCTGTCTTGTCATGTTGATTAATTACTGGCATATTATGAAAGTACTCCTCCATAGTAAATATCGCTAGCCAAGTATTACATTTCAGTACGGGCTTTTTCTAAATAAGATGATGGCATTTTTGTCTCTTTAGTTTTCAGCTATCGTATTGTATTTTTTGCTTTCATCTTGCTGTTCGCCAAATGTTGAAGAAGTTGTTCTAGCGAAATTGGATTTGGTATTCGCATCGCAACTTTTTTCTCCGCAAGGTCCTCTCAGCAGATCTAATTAGGCGGACACTTGATTGTTGCGTAGTTTGTAGTATTCTTCTACCCCTTCGCCCAGATTTTTAGCCGAAATGTCTGAAGCTCGATTTTTTGATTTAGACAGTTATATCTGTTCTTTACTCCTCCACACGCTCTCCTACTTGTATTCGTCCCTCACTGTTTGTGGTCGATATGAATTTAAACTACCTTCGTTAAATACTTCGGTTACAGTTCGTAGTCAGATTATCGGCGAGTGGGGAGCTCTGTGGGTTAATTTCCACACTGTTGTTGTACAACTGGCCTGAGAAGCCATCGTAATTCATTATGGTATATTGATTACGTTTTTCGTGGCGGGCCGACTGTCGGTTAAACTCAACGACACGTTGATGTTAAGAGCAGTGATGCATGTGACTACGACGATGGGGTGGAGAGACAGTCGATGTCTTATCATGTTGGGTTATTTGATATTATAGATCTATTTGTGTAGGTGTTTGCCAGGAGTCTGTAGTCGTGTAGCTCGTCTACAGTGTGTGTTAGATCATGTCATTTATTCCTTATAAAAATTTCGAAGCTGGATGATTTACTGGCTCTACATCTGTTAGAGTTCCAACAAATTTCTCGAAAATTGAAGTCTCCAGCCAGGACCATATGCGAGTAGTTTAGGGAAGATGCCCACTTGATTAGCTGACAGACTTTGTCATTATGCTCGGTGCTGCTGTTAGGGGAGCGGTATATGCAGCCTACCAAGAGCTTGTCTTTGTTGCGGAGACGGATTTCGCATAGGATGCTGTCGTGCACCTTGATTGGACCATCGATCTGTGTAACGTCCAGACTGCATTTCGTCCACATGACTACACCTCTGCCCGGGTTACCAATGATATCAGGCCAGCATTCGTATCCTGGGATTACTAGCTCAGTGAGCGCTAATAAGTTGCCATCTGTATTTTTAGATTTTATTTCGGCCAGACCTATAATATCAGGAGAAGTTACATCAACCATGGCAAGAATTTCAGATTTTTTGTTGGAGAGCGTATCAATGTTGCTGTAGAAATACTTTAAGCCATGTGTAGTTCTGACGTTCCAATCCATGATTTTTTTATTATGCCTAGTTTTGTCTATTTGCTTGATTTTTTCGTAAATGTGTGGTCTTATTGATTTTCCTGGGGGATTCTCACCTTTCTCAAGGTATCTCCGAGTATGATCCACTTGAAATTTTTGATGCCAGGTTTTTCCAAGTCTCGTTATAACCTAAAATAACCCTAGAACCTAGAGTAAACTCTCCCTTTAAATTTTCACCTCACAGCTGTGCGCGGCAGTGCTTGGTTGTTTATACATTGCAGCCGCAATGGCTTTGGTGTGTGCGTGTGTGCGCATGCGGATTTGGCGATCCTAAAATTTGGCGATCCTAAAAAATCTGATGAATGCCAAAGTTTCTTCACGCAAATTAACCTTGTTAGAAAATTGCCTCCAAAAGTCACGTTACGATCGAAAAATCGCGTTCTAACGTAGCGGAATGTATTTGGGACGCCCAGAAAGTGCCCCAGCTCGATTCGCGTGAGGACACGTGGCACGGTTTCGGAGGAGATACGGAAAACGACACTTCGGCTCTTTCTACTATTATATTATAGATATAGATATATAATATATATATATACATAGAACTAACAGTTTATAAACTAGAGGTGATGTTTTATGGACTATTTATGTAATCCAAAGTTTTAAAAGCAGAATTAATGACAAAAACTTTTATAGAAGTTGTAAATATGTATCCTTCATAAATTATTGTGAGTCTCTGGTTGCATAACATGGCTGTGAGTGTTGTTACCATTCGTGACATTTCATGTCATTGGCAAGGAAATGGGATTTTGCTCAGGGTCACAGGAATGGAGACATGCAGCATGCTGTTCCTTGTCTCTAGGGTTGCACTAAATAGTTCTTCACTGTCTGCAATTTTAGGCACGTTTTTTGGAAGGCCGGCTGACTACCTGTTCATGCTGGGCTTCTGCTGGCTTAGCTTGGTCGTATCCTTTAAAAAATATACAGAGACGAGAGAAAAACAAAGTCAATTACTCTAGAGTCTAGATGCTAGCCTATAGTGCATAACTGAAATGGAAGACAGGAACTGATACGTTTAGAAGCATTTGATGATGTGGTTTGGTCCTTGATTTATTGTTGTAGATCATTGGTTTCTTAGCTGAAATAATGGTGAGTGCAAACATCATATTATTATATATTTAGATCCTACTGGCAATTTATCATTATGAAGCATCTACAAGTTACTATTGCACTGTGCTGTTATGATGAAAATGTCATATAATATAGTTAAAAAAATGCTATATATGTAGAACGACCACCTATCTGTAAAGGTCACTTAAGCTGAGAGGGTCTATGTCCCCCAGGGTACTGCCGGAACGTACCCTGGGTACGGTCCGGTATACCGAAACGTACCCTGGTACTATCTAATATGCCGGACCGTATACTTCGCCTACTCCACTATCGAGTCTAGGGAGTCGCCTATGCCTACTCCCTAACCCTAACCCTAACCATATCAGATAGTTACCAGGGTACGTTCCGGTATACCGGACCGTACCCAGGGTACGTTCCGGCAGTACCCTGGGTGACATAGACCCTATGAGCGTCACTTAAGTTTATTCCATTGAATAGCAGTTATACAGTGAAACTCCTGTGGAATAACCGAGTGTACATAAACCCCCTGTTATTTCCCTTGGGTGGCGGTTATTTACTGGTTTGACTATAGCAGTATGCAAGTAGCCTTAGACTTAATCATTTGGAAATGTTCGTTTACAGCTTCTCATGGATCTGATGATACTTTCTGTGCTCTACGTCTGGTGTCAGCTAAATAGAGATCAGATTGTCCAGTTCTGGTTTGGCACACAGTTCAAGGTAATTCTAAATCTTATTGTCGATGGCGCTAGTGTTCACAATGTTTACCGAGAGGGGCTCTTCTTACATGAAGATATTTTTCTGTATGACTACTGTATCTTGCTTGCCTATTCCTCTGTTTGTAAAACTTGGTTAAGTACCCTTGATGACAACTTTGCTTTGGTGGTTCAAGTATATAAGAAAAGTCTCAGGTAATAATATATTGATTGTAAGCATCAGAAGATGATCTCTAAGAAATACTGCTTGCAATTTACATCTGTTTTTTTACTGACAGGCGATGTACCTTCCATGGGTCTTGCTAGCTTTCAACATGATCATCAGAGGCGGGTAAGTTTCCGTGGCTGAAGGGCAACTAAATATGCAAATATCACGTTAAAAATATAGAACATCATGCACTTAGCACAGTAGAAGAGTGTCATGGTGTGAGCTTTAGTGCATGTAAGGTCACCATTATCTCCTGCACAAGGAATCCCCCACAAATATCAGAACAGAACCCAACTCTACGATGTTCATCGCTAAATTTATCGCTTGACGACACCGAGCGATTCAGTTAGGATTGGTGCAGAGCATTTGTATCGTGTAGAGATAGTCCAGGCCTTCCATTCACATATATCGTAATGTAACATAACCACGGAGGCGACTGCCGACGCTATTCTCTGAGGTGGGTTTTCTTCGTGCAGAGGTTTCACGGACGTCCTTGGCATCCTTGTCGGACATCTCTACTTCTTCCTCATGTTCAAGTACCCACAGGACTTTGGTGGCCGACGGCTCCTCAGCACACCACAGATACTGTGAGTAGCAGACTGTTGGGCCTAAGATAAAATATCGCTTGTTTCCCCTTTACCGACCGACTCGCCAAAACGCCACTACTCGACACATTTTATTGGCCGATTAAAACAAAACAAAAATTATTTCGTTTCTCCACAAAAAAAAATCAAATTTGTCGCAAAAACATATACACAAAACAGAATATACAATAGACATACACACATCTTGTCAAAACAAAATAAAAAAGATTTTTCACCTACCTACCTACTCGGTACCCTGAGAGGCGAGTAGGTAAAGGGGAAACAAACAATTTTTTAAGGGTGGCCTAATAATGTAATGACGCATCTACCAAATAAGCCAGTAGAAATGAAATGTCTACTTCTTTTGAAGCTTCGGCAAAAACGTCTGCGTCGACGTCGGCGTTTGTCTGTTTGCGCCACGGATGTAGAACATGGGAAATGGTATTTATGTTGAGGTTGAACTTTTGTTTGACATGATAATGAGGATCCTCTGTTTGCAGGTACAACTACTTTCCAAATGAACGCGGTACAGTCAGTGGCTTTGGAGTGGCACCTGCATCCAGAAGAGCGCAGGCAGGAGGAGGAGGAGGTGGCGGAGGAGGAGGAGGAGGTGGATACCAATGGGGGCGGGGTAATGAGCTGGGTGGTAACTGATGTTGTACTCATGTAGAGTTGGACCTCGGCATTATGAATGTTGTATAGTTTGTAAGTTGCATAAATTTCTTGACAACAGTCCATGTTGCGTGAACCTGAACACAAAGGAAGCCGCTGAAATCAAATGATCCATCGTGCGCTTCCTGTGGGAAAAGAGATTACACAGCCCTTCTAATGAAGCAGGACATGTGTAACATATGAGCAGTACCGGGCGTGTATCTCTGGGAGGTAACATGTGAGCTTGATTTTACACTCCAGGATTATTGGTAGTATTTTAAAGTGAAGAGTATGCATGGACTGCTTGCAATATTGAGGCAATATATAAGAGGCAAAGGACTTGCCGTTATGTCTTGTTATAAAAGTGTAACATGAATAATTGAATACAGCATTTTAATAACTGAAAATAGTAGTTCACAGTTGGAATCATGTTTACCGCCGACGTGGCTGGAGTGGTTACCGAAACGTGTCAGCGCGTAACACGCATGGACAGCAAGATAGAGGACAAAAAATGTGCACTCGAACACCTACATCTAGTTTTCTGCCAAACAGTTTTATAACCAAAGTCAGTTCGGAAATGCAGCATGTAAAGCTCTAGCGACTAAAATTCAAATGTGAACAAATTGTTAATAGAGAGTTATTCGTATCACTTACATCATACATATTTGAAACGCGTTACAAATACATTGCAAGTTCAAGCATGAAGGTCAGTGCTAAAGGTCATGGCTGTGTGCGATGGATAGGACAAACCATTTTTAAACAAACTTAAATTTATGGTAATTTCGGTACCTGAAATCCCAATATCTGTATGACAATCATTGTAACACCTGAATGGTCCTCATGGCTTTGTCCCACAGCAAAGATGTGGTAACATGAGCATTGTTACTTGTTTGTAACCAGACCTCTGTTCGCTAAATTCCTATTTACCATTGGTGTTTCTAAAACTACTTCTGCTTTTCTATTGCTATTTCCTAAATACACAAGGAAACTGTTCCTCATGTTAATCCAGGTGCATTTAGCCTTGCGTCACAGGAGTGACTGTAACGATATCCTGTACGTGAAGCCATTTATGTTGTTAGTAAACATATGAACTAGCTAGCAGTGCAATGGGTGTGTTGACTAACATACCTTCTGTTAGACCTCTTAAGGTTAGCAACATAACTAATGCAATTTACTTCTTTACTAAGCTAGGAATCACTACTTCCTGCTAGCGCAGAGGAAGTTTCTAGACACCTAATAGTTCTACTATTACCTAACCTCGTATTATAGTCATGTCTTGAGCACCTTTATTCGGTCCGTTTTCTGCACCAAACTTACAGTGCGTGTTTACACTGTCACCTGGATTATTCTGTTACAGTTGAACTGTGTCACGGAAAAAATTACGAGCTGCTGTGATTTCTCGTTGTTTAGCTTATCGCTATTCAATAGCAGCAACAGCTTCGAACAGCAGCCGCGCGAGGTTTTACCCGTGGTTACCAATACCGGTTTACGTGCATGTTAAATATCTTGCAGTGAGACGAGGCAACTGAAATCGAAGTCTGTTTGGAACTCATTTGATTGTTACAATTAAAGATGTTTGTAAATTAAGATTCGAAGGTTTTGCCTCTCATTATTTTATTTATTTTTGCTAAACATAAGGCGGTACATATTTGAGTTGTTTGTTCTAGCGTGATAGTAAATTATAGTCAGTAATTTTAAGTTCTCAAGTGACAAGAACTGTCCGATATCCTAGAAGGTGTCATTTATTGTTTCTTTGGAATTCCAAATAGTTATTGTCATATTCATTTTTACCAAGTAATCTTTTATTGGTAAATCAATTAGTTGCAAAGGTGTGGTGGATAGCATCAAGGGTTAATAATGACACATACCATATCATATATCATTATATATCATTATTCACCCGTGATAGCATAAAAGCGAAGGTAGCAACTAATTTCCTAATTCATTCTAAAAACAATAGTTGAAACAAATTGAATCACAATTATACACGTCTCTTATAACGATGGATACATTATAAAGATATATCTTCCAAAAACATGTCACTCCTAATGGTGGCATATTTATGGCATCTGGTATAACTTTCGACAATAAACGGTCAGTTGTCTATTGTGAAGTGGAGAATACGTTGTTATATATCATAATCGGTTTACATTTGGTCTTTTTATTGACTCGTATTTCATTTTGCGTTGAATTATAAGATAATCGGTTCAGTTAGTACGTGTACAGAAGTGCCGAAGAGTGTAGAAGCTGCAGATGGTAGATGGCCCCGTTCAAACATCTGTCAGTCCCTGCATGTGCCAGATGAAGGGGACCTGTAACGCTCTGTTAGCTCTCTCGCACTCTCGCTTCTCCTCTTCCTCCTCCCCCTCTTGTTCCCTCCCCTCACTATCTATCGCTCTACCACTCATTGTCTCCCTCCTCCCCCTCTCTCACTTTAACTCTCACTCTCTCCCTCATTCCTTCCCTGTCTCACCCTCCCTCCCACTTATCCCTCCTCTCTCTCTCTCTCTCTCTCTCTCTCTCTCTCTCTCTTTCTCTTTCTCTCGCTTCCCCCTTCTCTTTCTCTCTTTTTTTCCGATTTCTCCTATCTGTCTTCTCTGTGTAATTCTGCTCGGTGCTGGTATAGGTGCTAGGGCAGCACAGGAAGCCTCTCCCCGCTGCGTACGTCGTGGTCACGCCCTTGCTTGCTCGCATCATCCTCCCACGCAGCATCCAATCCTCGTCTGTCGTACGACATTCGCCGTCCCCTCATCGTAGACGGGGCCCGACTGTGGTTGATGAGGGTGGACGGGGCCCGACTGTGGTTGATTAGGGTGGACGGGGCCCGGCCGGGGTTAGCGGGAGCGAACGCGTGCCGATCTTGGGTCGTCATCGACATGCGCGATGTGTGTTGCAGCGGAGGGTCGCCACCGTCAAACTCCTTCGGCAGCGGGATTAGCTTACGGAGCCCTCTGGTGAGCGAGAAGCTCAACCTGGGTGGATCGTCTTCTGGAAATTGGCGACGAACACAGAGAGAGGTTATGGCCGCGCTTTCTGTATGCCCCGACTACGGTGCTTATGATGGCACGCTGTTGTCGCCCCCCGGTGGGCTATCACCTCTACATCGCGTCGTCATAGGTGTCATTTCCACGTAATTTTTCATTTTAGCCGTATAATCCAGGTCAGGAGGCACGTTAGCAGCAGAGGCAGTTATTCGATTGGGGAAACGATTGAGCAAAAAAAGAGTAAAAATTGAAAGTAGCCGGTTAGGTGAAATTAATGAGCAAATGCCTGACGCTGTGTACTAACCGTGTTGGGAAAGCTGTTTCTGGTAGCTGTTGATGTCCATACGCAGATAGTCGGGTGCGATGAATGACGGGTGCGGGGTGAGCAATTTCTTCTTCTCGCAGCCTCCGTCACCGGCAGCAGATGCAGGCGAAAACCTATGCCGGCAGAATCTCCACAGAAGACATACATAGTATTATTTTTTTACGCACAGTGTAACATTTACTGCGTATAGCATCGATATTTATTAACATCGATTTAGAACGACGATGACATCGAATACTTAATTCATTTAATCTCGTTCATTCATTCGATCGTTGGTTTGATAGATCGTTCATTCCGTTCGATCGTTTGTTCGTTCGTTCGCTCATTCATTTATTTATTCACTAATTTGCCGTTCATTCATCCGTTTGTTTGCCTGTTTGTTTATTCATGAATTCATGCATTCACTAATGCATAGCCTTTGATTCACTCACTCATTTGATCATTGACTGATAAATCGTGTAGCTTATACGGCTCTCTATCTCAATACGAATGTACATACGGTAGTTAGTTAAATCCTTCCCGCGCCTACGGTAGACTAGATACAAAAGTCTGCTTTTTACAAAATCGCTGCGTCTCGAATATTTCTCGCCTTACTTTTTCCATTCGTACACGAGCACGGTAAATATGCTCATGGTGGCAACGTGGAAAAGGCCTCTGTCCACCATCCCACTATTCAATGCGTCCAATATGCCATCCGCCATGTCGGTAGAAATGTTCACCTTGTGTAAGGAGGGAAAATATTCGCGGTGTGAGGCGAGGCGTTGTCACTTCTAACGAACTGATAGCAAGAGCGAGTAGTACTGTTAGAGGAGAGATTAGCTGTGATGTCGGTGTGTTTCCTCACCAGTACTCTAGGCACATGTCTGTCATCACCTGTACTCTAGGCAATCTCTGTTTTCACCTGTACTCTAGGTTCATCTGTGTTCTCACCTGCACTCTAGGGTGGACCAGCGAGTCGAGGTAACACTCGGCAATGGCCCGCGCTTTCTTCTCGAGCGCGGCTTCGTCGGCTGGCGTGTAGTGACCCTGGGCAGCCGACTGTGCGACGTTGTCGGCCATGGTCTTAAATCTGTGTAATAATACAGCAGCCTGTTAGTGGTGGTAAAGTGGCGAGGCGCACGCACACGCTCGCACGCTCGCGCGCACACGCACACACATACACATACAGTACACACATGCGCGGGCGCACACACACACGCACGCACGCACGCACGTACGCACACACACACGCACGCACGCACGCACACGCGCGCGCGCACACACACACACACACACACACACGCACACAGGTGCACTCACTCCCTTCTTTGCGCAATGTGTGTTAGTGATATGGTGAGATGGTGAAACACATGCGCTCACTCCCCTTCCGCATGTACGATGATGTCATCTAGCTGTGGGATTATTCACCAATAGCTGATGAGCTTCGAGTCCACCCATCCGCGTGAGCAAGACACGCCCACTCCCCCTTCTGATACGGTTTCAACTCCCTCGATATGCACGTGATTTTCCTCATAGATATCTTACACTACACGATGAGCGCATGATATCTATAGTTTCACACGCGCGCGCGCCAAAATGTCAATTTTGGATTGCTTCTTTGCACTGCCTTGCCGGACCCTTCGTTGATAATCATTGTTTTTGGAACGTCTTATCGCAACATAGATTGGCTAGAGATCGTTCTCTCTCTCTCTCGCTTTCTATCTTTCTCACTCTCTCGCTTTCTATCTCTCGCTCTCTCTCTCTCTCTCTCTCTCTCTCTCTCTCTCTCTCTCTCTCTCTCTCTCTCTCTCTTAATTAGGCGAATGGGTTTGATTGAATGATCAATGAAAGCAGTCCTCGGCCCGCCAACGAGCGATAGTTGATCATCACACGTTACACGAATGTTGTGCGCCGGTGGCCGGTGTAATTACTACCGTACTTTGTTCAACTTCACCAGAACTCGATATGTAGACGAGCTTGTCGACGAGACGGCTTTGTTGCGGACATCGTACGCACGGGGTCTGCTCCTGCTGCAGCTGCATCCGCGGCTAGCACCTCTCAGCGCCGACTGCGCTCTAGGGTTCAGATCCCGGCTGTCCTTCTCTCTGCCGAGCAGACATGGGAACACGTGGATCCCCTATATCACTCACACGCTGCATCACCTGAATCCCTTGATGAATAACTGATTGAAATAAGGACTGAATGAAGTAAATGACTGAATTAACTCGATTGAAATAAATACTGATGAATAAATGAGCTGAATAACTAGATCACTGCAACACTGAGTTATGTAATAGATCAGTGATATTGGGCAACGACGCCGAAAACTTAACGACAGCGAATAGGCGTGGAAGGAAGGGGGATGACGTCAACACGCGCGCCCGCGGGGCCACCGTGAGTGCACGAAACACGGGTGACTGCGTTACATGACGAGCGTGGTGGCAACACAAAAGGTTACGACGACGCGAAGTGTGACCGCGGAAAGTCACCAGTGACAAACCGTAGCGGCTGAAGATCGTCCAATCTGTTTGTTTTTTATCTTGGCCTCTCTTTAACATTACATGTATCTAAGATGGCCGCGCGTGATGCAACAAGCTGCCACGTAAGAATCAGGCACCGTGGTCATGTGAATGCGCGATTACAATTTGGCATCTAAATGTAACGCTAAGAAATAGATGCAAGGCAACAGATAAATAACAGAAGAAGACAACAGCATGCGGCGCATGCGTTGCGTGCACGCCTGTGGTCACGTTGGTGCGGCGGGCTAGCGTCGTGCGCTCACGCGGTACTCACTCATGCTTTAACTCGGCCTTGGCCGAGGTTCCTGCTTCAGCGCAACGATTTGAACTTGGCCGTAGCTGTAGTCTGGCTTCGGATGAGGTCGCGCGTGTGTAACTCATCACAGCTCTGTAGGAACATCATCCACAGCGCTTTCTGCAAAACAAACACACAAAGCAATCCCTGCTGCTTCCACACCGCTATCCCGAATCTCGCATATAATTAAATTGTTAATGTGGATTTATAATATAATTATCATTATATATATACTTAGTATATATTATATTAATATATATATTATATATTAATACTATTAATTAATTAATATATATAATTTTTTTTAACATGAATAGTAAATTCTAATAACAGTAATGTTACGTGATCGTAGCCTATCCATGGGAATCCATGGATGAGATTCTATAGATTCTTCAAGCGCGTGTAGTATGGTCGAGAGAGTCTATGTCCCCAGGCGCGTACCTATCGGTAGGGTACCCTGGGTTCGGTTCGATTATATCGCGAACGGTACCCTGAGTACTATATCTGAATATGCGGACCGTACCTCGCCTACTCCACTAACGAGTCTAGGGAGTCGCCTACGCCTACTCTCTAACCCTAACCCAACCCTAACCATATCAGATAGTTACCAGGGTACGTTCCGGTATACCGTCTGGGGGACATAGATCCTATGAGCTGTAGTATGAGAAGCGGGTTAAGGCCCATTTAAATGACAATGCTACAGGAGGCCCACAAAGCAAGCGCACGGGCCCAAGCATGGAGAAGAGCGAGGCCATCAGCGGCCTGCCCTCGTATAACGTCACTCACGTTTCTTTTCCCTTGCAGTGGCTGATACAACTTTGCCGTTGCCTGCTCCTCATTGTCATCGGTCTCCTCCGGGAAGGTTTCAAGGTAGACACTAAACCTGAAACACGCGGCGTCAGATCGGCGCCTACCACATATACGCCAGCTATACAGCGAGCTAAGAAGATATAATTGCGCACATTTTGATTAATATGTACAGCCATGAAACATTACCGCTTACAATCACGAGTATATATATGCGTGCTCTAACATATATGCTATTTCCTGAGTACTTCACAATAATTCACAGCAAACGAGTGACAGTACATGCGTGGCGTAAGGCGACACTGGCCCTCATGCACGGACGGCAAATCCTACCATTGCGTCTTCAATGACTTCGCGACGCATTTACTGAGCTTGATATCAGCCATACGCTGCGGGGGACCTTTCTCCACCAAATGGGATATCTCTGACAATCGGCCATCGCAATTCAGTAAACAACTGAAAATTCAGATTGCGTCTCCCATATGAATTTTTTTTTCACATTTTTTTTTGTCATAATTATGTTAGGCGCTAGATGCTGCTCTAACATGCCGGTTAAAACATTCCGATGTGTCTCTTATATGAAATTCTTCTACCAACTTTTTGTTATAAACGCAGTAGAGGCTACTGCTCAAAGATGAAGGTAATCTGGTTCTTGTGGGTTCTACTACTGAACTAGCTAGATAGTCTAGCTAAGCTGTGCTCTGTTAAGCTATTTAATGCAGGCACGCCTAGTGAATACAGAATGCTGCTCTGTGAGGCTGCATGCAATGTGACAGCATAGCTAAAAAAACACAAACAAACGCGTGGCTGTTGTGCTTTATCGCGCTTACACGCGATACACAACGACAGACGTGAATTTGCGCCACTTCGTTAACTGAACATGTGGCCAGAAGGTCATTATACGCAGGGTTGATTGCCTGTTATGCGCCCACTGCATCTCTATCAATATATTACTAACTACTGTTAGTATAATATTAGAGTACCGACCGATGCTAGCGCGAGCGCGCGATCGCAGCGCGCCCTGGCGTGTCGCTTACCAGCGTTGCCTGCTTTGCTGAAGAAGCGCCTTGTATTGACTGACCGCCGTCTGCTCTGCCCGTCCTTTCGCGTCCTTGCACTTGTTCTTTCAACTCGCTCGATGGGTTTGATGAACAGCAAGCGGCGTGTCGCTGTTCTTCATGCGCCAGGAACCTCTTGAAGAACGTCCTGCCTGAAACCTGTTGTCTTCACCGCCTCCAGTGAAACTCCTGTCGAGAACCCGAGAACGGTTATGACTGCCCATAGCTGTATACTCCGCCGCACTGCGTGGAGTGATGGCAACTCAGTGATGAGCCTATATCAAACTAGAGTTTTTCAAAAGTAGCTCTGTAGTTGCTACAGGCTTAACTGCACTACGTGAATAGAGAGTCGTGTCGTGTGTGTGTCTCAGGTGTATGTGTGCGCACGCCGCGGCGCGTGTTCGTGCGTGCCTCTGTGCGTAGCTGCGAGTGCGGTGAGTGGTGTCGTGTGTGTGTGTGTGTGCGCGCGCGCGTGTGTGTGTGTGCGCGCGCGTGCGCGTGTGTGTGTGCGTGTGTGTGTGTGCGCGCGCGCGTGTGTGTGTGTGCGCGCGCGCGTGTGGGTGCGTGTGCGTGCGGGCGTACGTGCGTCCGTGCCTGCATACGTTCGTGTGTACGTACGTACGTTCGTGCTCGCGTGTGTGTGATTGCGTGCGTGTGTGCGGGCGTGTGCGCGCATGTATATTTGCGCATAATACTTTGGCCGCGGCGGTCTCTGTATGATCTGTCCGTTCTTGCGTATCGTCATGAGAATCTCGTCTGCTCCCGCCTCCTCCCTGCTCTCCTGTATCGTCGGCACCGGGCTGACGACCGTCTCCGGCACCGTCACCTTCATATCTACGACGCTAGCATTGACGTCCTTCACGGCAGCTTTCTCTGTATAAAGAGCAGCGCCATCGGCGGCTGGCTGAAGTGGGGGGAGGGGCGTCAGGGGGGCGGGACCTCTCCTCCCTCCCTCCCTCCCCGAATACGTTTTGCGACTGCAAGCCAAAATTTTTGGAATGTATGGAAATGAGTTTGTGATGTTTTTTTTCTGTAGTGTCAGGAACAGTGTCAAGGACATTGACTGTCATTGTCATCGTCAGTGACAGTGTCAGTAACAATGACAGTAACAGTGACAATGACAATGGTAATGACTGTAACAGTGACATTGCTAGTGACAGTGACAGTGACATTGCTAGTGACAGTGACAGTGACATTGCTAGTGACAGCGCCAGTAACATTGACACTAACAGTGACATTGCCAGTCACAACGACAGTAACAGTGACAGTAACAGTGACAGTAACGGTGTACGTGTCGGGGACGGCGTCGAGCGGTCGAGGAGTGAGTCGTCAATATATATATATAGGCCTATAGACGATATATATATATATGTATGCGTGACCATGCGTATAGAAGCTTGGCAACGAGAACCAATCTGTCTACGAGACCTAGGAACCCGTTCCCAGAAACATATCAAATAGTAGTGATTGTCATGAGTCTAAAATCTCATAACTTCTCACACAACGCTTCACTCATCAAGATATGACATTTTAGACTTGTGTCATCATCTCGTGACTATGTTTGTGATGTTTATGACGCTCTCCTGCGTACTTGGCAGCCACCTGGTCGGCGTTGGTGGTCGCAGGCTTCCCTCATCATCAGTATGGCTGTCCGGAAAGTACTTAATGTCACTCGGCACGTCACCTGCAGTCGATTAAAAATCAATGATTGAATAGTGATCGATGAGTGTATAGATTACATCAACATGGCTGTCCGGAATGTACTTAATGTCACTCGGCACGTCACATGCAGTCGATCAAAGATCAATGATTAAATAGTGATCGATGAGTATATAGATTAGATATGGGGCGGCGGTAACTATTCTCATAAGTAACCTAGCTGGGGCTCTATACTTATGCGCGAAACTCGAGCGCGGGAGAATGGCCGTGACGTCATACGAGTATCGCGCGCCACCTGTCTGATTGATGTAGTTCGCCAGTAGCAGCGCCCTCTTTGTTCGATGTTCTCTCTGCGATCTGACGTTCATCTCTACTCCGAGCATGCGACTTTGTATGTTCTCACGGAAGGCCCGCTGGTCTGCCTCCTGGTAGGCGAGCAAGTCTCCTGCCAGCGCCTGCCACGAACAACGTTCTCCTACGTAAGTCACGTGTGTGATGTATAAACATGTGTGTGTGTGTGTGCGTGTATGTGTGTGCGTGCGTGCGTGCGTGCGTGCGTGCGTGTGTGTGTGTATACGTGCGTGTCTATGAGTATCATCACCATCCCCAATACTTTCGTCATCATGATCATCATGATCATCATCATCCTCATCACCATCATACTCGTCGTCATCATCACCATCACCATCATCAATACTTTCGTCATCATCATCATCACCACCACCATCATCATCATCACCACCACCATCATCATCATCACCACCACCATCACCACCACCACCATCATCGTCATCATCATCATCGTCATCATCATCATCATCATCCTTACCTCGGACACGGCATCTTGCGACGACCTCAACAGGTCGTCTGCCGTGCCGTCCCGCAGTCGCTGCTCAAGCACAGCTCTACTCATCTCGCCCATGCTGACAGCAGGCAGCGCGTGCAGACACGCAAACACGTCGTCTGCCAGCCTGCCCCGCGTCTCCGGCGGCTCCACTCTGGCGCGGCGGCAGCGCTCGACGCTCTGCCAGAAGGAGAGCAGCTTCAGCTGAGGCGTCTTCGCTGCCGACGACGACAGGTGCTGCCGCAGGGCGCCGCCGGCAACGCTGTCCGACATCAGGCCTTCTCTGGTTTTTGATTTCGAGATTCGAGCAGTTGCGGCGTTGCAGAGGGTCGTTGATGAGCGAAGTGTAAGGATTGGGAGACGGTTGGGAGACGTGGACGTAGCGCCGCCATGTTTGGTGACAGACGCGGCGCCATCTTTGGTTACGAACGCAGCGCCATGTTTGGTTACAGACGCAGCACCATGTTTGGTGACGGACGCGGCGCCATGTTTGGTGACGTACGCGGCGCCATGTTTGGTGACGTACGCGGCGCCATGTTTGGTGACGTACGCGGCGCCATGTTTGGTGGCAGACGCGTCGCTTTGATGATCTGGTACATACTCGTCACAGCACCCGTCTGGACATTTTGAGTAGGCGGGCATCTCTGGAATTCGTTTACCTGTCGATCTCACGGCGCAGTCATCTTTAATCTCCTCATCAGTGAAAACCGGGCTTTCCGTATCCATGGTTACCGCACCGCTGTCATCGTTTCCTATCTCCGTGGTTTCCACATAACCGTCGTCGTCGTCGTCGCTCGCCGTGCTGATGCAGATGGTAGGAAATGTGAACGTCGGCGTGCCGACGACGTTAGTACCGTGCGGCGCGACCTCTGGCGGCCGTGCGTCGCCTGACTTCACTCTACCTACGTCACGTCGCGTCATCGAGCTCCTTGCTTCGTCATCTTCCCTCGGCGTCTGTTGCTGGTGCAGCAGGCATCTAGGAAGCCAGTACTCCGCGAGTGCTCGCAGCACTGAGTTTTGCATTTCTCGCCGCCAGTCGGCGCTGCGATGCGGTCTCGATGGTTTCGCATCTACGGCATGTTTTGGCGCGAAATCGTCGCCTTCTTTTCCGGTCCGGTATGCTATAATGAAGAGAGTTCGTTGTGTTTTACTTTCTCATTAAACTAATTTTTTTCTTAATTTTATCATGTCTTTTTTTATTTTGTGAAAGTCAACCTTTCTTACCGACGAACATTTGTTAAGCGTTTCGATGAAACAATCATTATATATACATTGCCTGTAATTGCACGATGTAACGCGTGTTAATAACTGCAAAGTTTGTTATTAAAAATAAAAAGTACGTGATGATAAATTAATAACTAATAACTATGCTAAACAATTAGTGAGCCGTTATCGAATGAAGAAAGCCGTAGAGTGCGCACACGTGTAACTGCTTTGGGAGCGCAGGTCTGGGCCGACACACTTGCCGATCCACCCTGAAATATATATATATACTCCGACGTACCAAAGTAGTATTTGCGCTGCGTCTCACGTAGTGTCGACGCGTCGCCATGCTGCAGGTCGTGCCATAATCGGATGAGGTGTGCTCCCGGTGACTCATCCATCGTCGTCTGTAGCACGGCAACGTTGTTGGCACTGGGGGAGAAGTGCGGCTCTGCAGCCACTCCTTACGTTCAACAACAGAGATATAAATCAGAGATAACTGAGATATAACAGAGATAAATGACATGTACAGGAGGCACAAAGCAAGGCACGGGCAAGCATGGAGAAGGGGGAGGCATCAGCGGCTGCTCTATAACGTCACTCACGTTCCTTCCCTTGCAGTGGCGAACCAACTTTGCCGTGCCCTGGTCCTCATTGTCATCGGTCTCCTCGGGAAAGGTTTCAAGGTAGACACTAAACCTGAAACACGCGGTCAGATCTCGCTACCACATATACGCCAGTAATACAGGAGCTAAGAGATATAATTGCGCACATTTTGATAAATGTACAGCTGAAACATACCGTACAATCACAGTATATATATGCTGCCTCTAACATATATGCTATTTCTGAGCTACTTCACAATAATTCACAGCAAACGCAAGTGACAGTACATGCGTGGCTAAGGCGACACTGCTCATGCCCGGACGGCAACCTACCATTGGTCTTCTAATGACTTCGCGACGCTGTACTGAGCTGATATCAGCATAGCTGGGGTGACCTTCTCCACAAATGGGATATCTCTGACAACTTCGGCATCGCAATTCAGTAAACCAACTGAAAAATTCAGATGCGTCTCCCATATACATTTTCTTCCTCCATTTGTTTTTGTCATAAACGTAGTAGATGCTACTCTAAACATGCGGTAAACATTCCGATGTGTCTCTTATATGAAATTCTTTCTCCAATTTTTGTTATAAACGCAGTAGATGCTACTGTAAAGATGCGGTAATTGGTCTTGTGGGTTCCACCATGAACTAGCTAGTAGTCTAGCTAGCTGTGTCTGTTAAGCTATTTCATGCCAGGACGCCTAGTTGAATACAGAATGCTCTCTGTGAGCTGCTGAGATGTGACAGCACAGTAAAAAACACACAAACAAACGCGTGGTGTTGTGTTATCGCGCTTACACGCGTACACAACGACAGAACGTAGAATTTGCGCCACTTCGTTACTGAACATCGTGGCCAGAAGGTATTATTACGAGGTTGATTGGTTAGCGCCCACTGATCTCTATAATATATACTAACTACTGTTAGTATAATATAGAGATACCGACCGTGCTAGCGCGGCGCGCCGATCGCAGCGCGCCCTGGTGTCGCTTACCAGCGTGCTTGCTGAAGAAGCGCCTCTGTATGGACTGCGCCTTGCTCTGCCGCGTCTTCGCGTCCTTGCACTTGTTCTTCAACTCCTCGATGGCGTTGATGAACAGCAGCGGCGTGTCGCTGTTCTTCTGCGCCAGGAACCTCTTGAAGAACTCCTGCTGAACGTTGTCCTTCACCGCCTCCAGGAAACTCCTGCGAGAAACCGGGAACGTATGACTGCATAGCTGTATACTCCGCCGCACTGCGTGAGTGATACAACAGTGATGAGCTATATCAACTAGATTTAGAGTAGCTCTGTAGTTGCTACAGGCTTAACTGCACTACGTGAATAGAGAGTGTGCGTGTGTGTGTCAGTGTGTGTACGAACGCGCGCGCGTGCATGTATGTGCGTGCGCGTGCGTGTGCGTGTGGCGTGTGTGTGTGTGCGCGCGCGTGCGTGTGTGTGTGTGTGTGTGTGTGTGTGTGTGCGCGCGCGCGCGTGTGTGTGTGTGCGCGCGCGCGTGTGTGTGCGTGTGCGTGCGGGCGTACGTGCGTCCGTGCCTGCATACGTTCGTGTGTACGTACGTACGTTCGTGCTCGCGTGTGTGTGATTGCGTGCGTGTGTGCGGGCGTGTGCGCGCATGTATATTTGCGCATAATACTTTGGCCGCGGCGGTCTCTGTATGATCTGTCCGTTCTTGCGTATCGTCATGAGAATCTCGTCTGCTCCCGCCTCCTCCCTGCTCTCCTGTATCGTCGGCACCGGGCTGACGACCGTCTCCGGCACCGTCACCTTCATATCTACGACGCTAGCATTGACGTCCTTCACGGCAGCTTTCTCTGTATAAAGAGCAGCGCCATCGGCGGCTGGCTGAAGTGGGGGGAGGGGCGTCAGGGGGGCGGGACCTCTCCTCCCTCCCTCCCCGAATACGTTTTGCGACTGCAAGCTAAAATTTTTGGAATGTATGGAAATAAATTTGTGATGTTTTTTTTCTGTAGTGTCAGGAACAGTGTCAAGGACATTGACTGTCATTGTCATCGTCAGTGACAGTGTCAGTAACAATGACAGTAACAGTGACAATGACAATGGTAATGACTGTAACAGTGACATTGCTAGTGACAGTGACAGTGACATTGCTAGTGACAGTGACAGTGACATTGCTAGTGACAGCGCCAGTAACATTGACACTAACAGTGACATTGCCAGTGACAACGACAGTAACAGTGACAGTAACAGTGACAGTAACGGTGTACGTGTCGGGGACGGCGTCGAGCGGTCGAGGAGTGAGTCGTCAATATATATATATAGGCCTATAGACGATATATATATATATGTATGCGTGACCATGCGTATAGAAGCTTGGCAACGAGAACCAATCTGTCTACGAGACCTAGGAACCCGTTCCCAGAAACATATCAAATAGTAGTGATTGTCATGAGTCTAAAATCTCATAACTTTTCACACAACGCTTCACTCGTCAAGATATGACATTTTAGACTTGTGTCATCATCTCGTGACTATATTTGTGATGTTTATGACGATCTTCTGCGTACTTGGCAGCCACCTGGTCGGCGTTGGTGGTCGCAGGCTTCCCTCGTCATCAGTATGGCTGTCCGGAAAGTACTTAATGTCACTCGGCACGTCACCTGCAGTCGATTAAAAATCAATGATTGAATAGTGATCGATGAGTGTATAGATTACATCAACATGGCTGTCCGGAATGTACTTAATGTCACTCGGCACGTCACCTGCAGTCGATTAAAAATCAATGATTGAATAGTGATCGATGAGTGTATAGATTACATCAACATGGCTGTCCGGAATGTACTTAATGTCACTCGGCACGTCACCTGCAGTCGATTAAAGATCAATGATTGAATAGTGATCGATGAGTATATAGATTAGATATGGGGCGGCGGTAACTATTCTCATAAGTAACCTAGCTGGGGCTCTATACTTATGCGCGAAACTCGAGCGCGGGAGAATGGCCGTGACGTCATACGAGTATCGCGCGCCACCTGTCTGATTGATGTAGTTCGCCAGTAGCAGCGCCCTCTTTGTTCGATGTTCTCTCTGCGATCTGACGTTCATCTCTACTCCGAGCATGCGACTTTGTATGTTCTCACGGAAGGCCCGCTGGTCTGCCTCCTGGTAGGCGAGCAAGTCTCCTGCCAGCGCCTGCCAGGAACAACGTTCTCCTACGTCAAGTCACGTGTGTGATATATAAACGTGTGTGTGCGTGTATGTGTGTGTGTGCGTGCGTGCGTGCGTGTGTGTGTGTGTGTGTATGCGTGCGTGTCTATGAGTATCAACACCATCACCATCACCATCACCAATACTTTCGTCATCATGATCATCATGATCATCATCCTCATCATCACCATCACCATCATCAATACTTTCGTCATCATCATCATCACCACCACCATCATCATCATCACCACCACCATCATCACCACCACCATCATCGTCATCATCATCATCGTCATCATCATCATCATCATCATCCTTACCTCGGACACGGCATCTTGCGACGACCTCAACAGGTCGTCTGCCGTGCCGTCCCGCAGTCGCTGCTCAAGCACAGCTCTACTCATCTCGCCCATGCTGACAGCAGGCAGCGCGTGCAGACACGCCAACACGTCGTCTGCCAGCCTGCCCCGCGTCTCCGGCGGCTCCACTCTGGCGCGGCGGCAGCGCTCGACGCTCTGCCAGAAGGAGAGCAGCTTCAGCTGAGGCGTCTTCGCTGCCGACGACGACAGGTGCTGCCGCAGGGCGCCGCCGGCGACGCTGTCCGACATCAGGCCTTCTCTGGTTTTTGATTTAGAGATTCGAGCAGTTGAGGCGTTGCAGAGGGTCGTTGATGAGCGAAGGGTAAGGATTGGGAGACGGTTGGGAGACGTGGACGTAGCGCCGCCATGTTTGGTGACAGACGCGGCGCCATCGTTGGTTACGGACGCAGCGCCATGTTTGGTGACGGACGCGGCGCCATGTTTGGTGACGTGCGCGGCGTCGTGTTTGGTGACGTACGCGGCGCCATGTTTGGTGACGTACGCGGCGCCATGTTTAGTGGCAGACGCGTCGCTTTGATGATCTGGTACATACTCGTCACAGCACGCGTCTGGACATTTTGAGTAGGCGGGCATCTCTGGAATTCGTTTCCCTGTCGATCTCACGGCGCAGTCATCTTTAATCTCCTCATCAGTGAAAACCGGGCTTTCCGTATCCATGGTTACCGCACCGCTGTCATCGTTTCCTATCTCCGTGGTTTCCACATAATCGTCGTCGTCGTCGTCGCTCGCCGTGCTGATGCAGATGGTAGGAAATGTGAACGTCGGCGTGCCGACGACGTTAGTACCGTGCTGCACGACCTCTGGCGGCCGTGCGTCGCCTGACTTCACTCTACCTACGTCACGTCGCGTCATCGAGCTCCTTGCTTCGTCATCTTCCCTCGGCGTCTGCTGCTGGTGCAGCAGGCATCTAGGAAGCCAGTACTCCGCGAGTGCTCGCAACACTGAGTTTTGCATTTCTCGCCGCCAGTCGGCGCTGCGATGCGGTCTCGATGGTTTCGCATCTACGGCATGTTTTGGCGCGAAGTCATCGTCTTCTTTTCCGGTCCGGTACGCTATAGTGAAGAAAGTTCGTTGTTTTACTTTCTCATTAAACTAATTTTTTTCTTAATTTTCTCATGTTTTTTTTTATTGTGAAATTTAACCTTTCTTACCGACGAACATTTGTGAAGCGTTTCGATGAAACAATCATTATATATACAGGCCCGTAGCCAGGGGGGGTTCGGGGGGTTCGAACGAACCCCCCCCCGAGCCCCTCCCCCAACGCAAAAAATTTTTTTTTTGTAAAATTTAGTCAAGAATTTCACCTCAGGTCGCTCCATTTTCAGTGTAACTAATTTGCGAAAACTCTCCATCGGTGCGGGAGGGTAGAACAGTGCAACATCCGCCCCTCCCACACCCCTCCCCCCGCTCTCCGCATTGTGCTCCATCGCCTGTCGCTTCGCGCACCGAGCAGGGCCGTGTACACGGGGGCTCCAGGGAGTGCGACCCCCTTGCTCCGCGCAGAAAACTGCATGCTGAGGGGTGTAATTTACCACAATTTTCTGGGGAGGGCCCCCAACCCGCCCCTTGCCCGTTCGCTCCTCACTATGGTTACGTTTCAGAACCCCCCCTGCGTACAAATCCTGACACGCCTCCTGCCCGAGCAATTGCCAACATTGAAAAACGAACCCCCCCCCCAATAGAAGCTGGCCTACGGGGCCTGAATATACATTGCCTGTGTAATTGCACAAACGATGTAACGCGTGTCTTAATAACTGCAAAGTTCTGTTGATTGAAAAGACATAAAAAGTACGAAATTGATGATAAACGTTAATAACTAATAATATGCTAAACAATTAGTGAGGCCGTTATTTGCGAATGAAGGAAAGCCCGTAGAGTGCGCACAACGTTGTAACCTCGCTTGCGGAGCGCAGGGTCTGGGCGCGACACACTTGCCGATTCCACCCTCGAATATATTATATATACTCCGTACGTACCGAAAGTAGCTATTTGCGCTGCGGCGTCTGCAACGTAGTGTCGACGCGTCGCGCATGCTGCAGTCGTGGCCCATAATGCGGATGAGGTGTGCTCTCCGTGACGCTCATCCCCATCCCGTCCGTCGTAGGCACGGCAACGTTCGTTGGCCAGCTGGGGGGACGAAGTGCGGCTCTGCACGCCACTCGCCTTTACGCTTCAAGCAACACGCAGATATAAACTCAGAGATAAACTGAGATATTAACAGAGATATAATCAGAGATAACTGACCATATAACAGGATATAAATCAGAGATAACTGAGATATAAGACAGAGATATAAATCAGAGATAACTGAGAATAATAAAGCAGAGATATACAATCTAAAGATAACTGAGATATAACAGAGATAGTACAATCAGCAAGATAACTGAGATTCAACAGAGATATAAATCAGAGATAACTGAGATATAACAGAGATATAAATCAGAGATAACTGAGATATAACAGAGATATAAATCAGAGATAACTGAGATATAACAGAGATATAAATCAGAGATGACTGAGATATAACAGAGATAACAGAGATATAACAGAGAGATAAACAGAGATGAGACATAAGATTAATTTAACAACAACAAAAAACACGTGAATATTACCGCCCGACGGCGACTGATGTAACAACAACAATTATAATACGTCTTCAAGATGTAATCTCTGAGTAAACTCACGGATTAGTGCGGCGTGGCGAGTTACGGGGATTAAGTACGGTCCCTCGCCATTTAAAGGTTATTATGTGCCTGTGGGCACTATGCGTGGTTACGTGATTAATTTTGATCTATACGAACCAGAACGCTGAAGTTTGTAACAGAGGAGGTAGTCGACATACAGTTCGGATGCAAAAAAGAAAGGTAGACGATTCTTTAACAGCCATCTCAACACTAAGTTATTCTCTACCTATATAACACAAATCAACAAATCAACACTAAGTTATATTATCTACCGTACCTATATAACACAAATCAACAAATCAATATTATTATGTATTATGTAAATAATATATTTATGTACTACTAATATAATTATGTATAGGTATTCTCTACCTATAAAACACGAATCAACAAATCAACATTAAGTTATTCTCTACATAATTATATAACACAAATAAACAAAATTAATAAACACTAAGTTATTCTCTACCTATATATATAACACACAAATAAACACCAAGTTACTCTCTACCAATATAATACACGCAAACAAAACGTTGTAATAACACTGTGCAAACATTGTGCTGACGCTATAATCGGCTGACCTGTAGCTATATAGGAGTGAGATTTTTTGGCGATGATTAGTAAGTCATCCATTTGTCGTCTAATTAACCATTGTAGCTAACAATAATCGCTAATAATAGATCTAATAATATATTTAATAATAATGGCTAATAATAATAATAATAATGTGGAGATTTCAGGCGGGATGACGTCATACAATCAGAGACCAGTTCAACAGCAACAGAGATAGAAAGTTCCCCTAGCGACAGGTAGAAAGTTTTCCCCAACGACACAGACAAGAGCGGTGGAGGGGGTGCCATAGCTACGTACAGATGTGGGAGGTAAGGGAGTTGCGCCACCATGTACACGCATGAGGCGAGGGAGTTGCACCGGCCGAGAACGTGGCGGACAGAGGGGGGGGGGGTGCGACGCTCGGACATATACTGGACCAAGGGAGTTGCATCACCCGTACACGTGTTAAGCGAGGGGGTGACAACGGCCAGGCACCGGAGGCATGTGAGAGGGAGGCACTGCCCGGATCCTACGTTACCGCAGGGTCCTATATAAGCAGCCAAGATCCAACGGTAAAGACAGTCGGTCTTCGGACGGCCACGAACGAATGAACGAACGAACGAACGCGCTCGAGAGAGAGCGCACACACACCGTCGGAGGGAGAGCCACCCACGAGCAGGACGACCCCCGAGAAGGTATATCCTATACTAAGGGAGGGACGCGGAGGTATAGCCTACCCCGGACAGGGAGACACACTACCAACCCACGAACTCGCGCCGAGCCGCGGAGCACACGACGGGGAGAGACAGACGAGGAGCGGCGCCGGGGACTACAATATTAACCCGTAGAATAAGAGAGCAGTTAAACGTGTAATAACCTAACGAGGTAACGTAAACGTGACATGAGTAATATATATAATATATATATCTATACGCAATATTTGAGACACGTGCAGTGAATGTTATTCGTATACGATGAATAAAACCATCCGTTGTATAAAGACTATCTAAGGACTTGCGTTCATTTCACGCTGGCGTTTTTCTTACTACTGCATGCATCACCGTCCTGCCTTCACGGTAGGAGCGGAAAATGACCTCGACACAAATAAATTACACGTGCTAACCACAGCACGTGTGAAAGTCCAGTGTGGCCACCCCTAGGGCAACTACAAGAATAATAATCCCACTTTCAACGCTATTATTTAAAAAAAACGAAGGTATTCCCAAAACGTACTTGTATTGTCTGTTGCGAGAGAAGCGGACAAAACTGAAACGTTTGTGTCGAAAATCGTAAGAAGATCTTCTGACCAAATACCTAAAAGGTGGAAACAACACGGATGAAAGGTCATTAAACGATATAATTGCAGATATTTAGTGTTACACGTGCGTTTATTGGTACATAGATTTACTATGGAGACAACTGGCAATACCTAATATTGATTTTGGTTTGATCACTGATTGATTTGTGGCGTATATAATTTCCACAATCATTGACGCCATATTCATTGCTGCGATCATTGACGCAATCATTGATACGATCATTGACGCAAACATTGACGGAAATATTGACGCAATCATTGACGCAATCATAGATGCAATCATTGATGCGTATCATTTATGCCAGCATTGACGGAATCGTGGATGCAATCATTGACGCAATCATTGACGCAATAATGAATGCCATCATTGACGCAATCATTGACGCAATAATGAATGCCATCATTGACGCAATAATGAATGCCATCATTGACGCATATCACTTTATGCATAATGTTATTGAATATACATATACGCGAGGTCATATCCTATCGTATACGCCTGGGTCGATCTGTTCTCACCGGTAGCGACAAAAACACGTTGAGATAATCCACAAACGTCTTGTCAGCCAGAAAGTTCTTCAGCTGAGATTCGCATGCAACTGTAGGAGGTAAGGGCAAAAACGACACGCGGTTTTTATTAATTATACGAAGTACGCATGCAGAAGTGGAAATCATTTGCGACACGTGGCATCATTGCGTCATAAATTAAGGTAAACTATACACTGATACAATACAATAATGATTTGAGTTGTCTGTTTTACTGTCTAATAATTTATAACTACCAGTAAAATATATAGAATTTCATACCTGTTTCGATTGATGCTGGGTAGGCGCTCATTGTTTAGTTCCGTTTTAATATGAATGCATGCCTATTATTATATGTATATGTATGTTTGGTGTTTAAGGCGCGCACCATGCGGGTTGCCCTTTATAGCGCAAAAATATTTTGAGTAGCATAATTATTGTTGAGTAGTAGTCGTTGTTAGCAATTGTTTCCATGGTGCCCTTCACGACAATAACGTGTACTTATCATGGGCGGATGAAAATCTAGACAAATTAATCTACAATATGTGCCGTAGACTTAGAGAAATGCCGTCGCCAATGTTAAATTTCATACAAAATACAGTTGCCATAAGCATGCTTGGGGACCATTTTTTTCTGGGACTATTGGTCCCTGATACTTTTACGCATGGTAAAATTCTTATGACAGTCTATTTGTAAATGTAGTTCCAAATGCTTACGTCATCGCTCAGCGCTGCTATCTTGTTATTCATCCACAAGGACCTATATCTTCTATCGATCACTTTACTTATAAATTTACGTAACTCTTTACACGCAGTTTCTGCTATAAGATAGCGAAGAATGCGAATAAAATTTTATCTACATAAAATATTTACACATATACAATATAGTTTTTTGATAACGAAGCTATAATATCCAGATTATTCCGCCGCCTAGGCGACTGAAATGTGGTGTGTTGTTCGGCCCTAGTTACCGAGCAAACTCTCTGTTGTGTTTATTTCGATCCATATATCGGCAGAGCTTCAGTTGTTCATCGTGTTGTCAAACGAAAGTGCATCTTGTCATGTTCAAGAACACATTTCAGAGTGGATTTCTATCAATACTTTATAGTATTGGCAGTAAACCTCTTCAGATATGGGACAAAAAGGTAAATCGATCAAATTTCTTCACTAGGCGCCGTCGGAGTGTTCACTGTTGTTTGTGTCGCAAACACTGTCACTGACAGTCACACAATAACCTCATGACCTTTAATTGTTCTACCTGCTATACACAGTATCACTATCACTGTACCAGTAACAGCCCACGCAGCCTGACCTAGTAACAGTGTAACAGTAACACGTCTGTGGAGTATGGTGTAGTACTAGTACTAGCGCCATGCGGTCCTACTTCAGGACCCCCATTGCCCATACATCAACTACGCCACTGGCACTTGTTCACCTCTGACAAACTGTTTCCTGCAGAAGTAAAGGAGCTACCTAATGGTAAAGTAAAATAGTGGGATGAAAATATGGGTAGTGGCTACTATAGTGCGCACACAATTAACCTATACCTAAGCCCAGGCTAATAAACTACGCTGTGGCTATATGCAGGGCAGCCGGGCACGGTCTTCGATTTCCTAAATGCCCGGCAGTTCCTGACCCTAACCCTAACCCTAACACTAACCCTTATTTACTTGAGATAATGCTGAAAATAAAAAACTGCCGGGCATTTAGGAAATCGAAAACCGTGCCCGGCAGTAGTCAGATATATGCCGGCTGCCGGGCATATAGCCACTCTGAATAAACTATGCCACTTGTCGACTTATGACGAACCTATATATATGTGTGTGTGTGTGCGTGTGTGCGCGTGCGCATATATATATATATATATGTGTGTGTGTGTGTATATAAAACCCCAATCAATTGTGTATTATAATTACACTGGCATTTCGTAAGTTGCTCTTACATAGTAACACGCACTCTCTTATTGTCGTGTACAAATGTACGTATCTTAAATTTTATTGGGAGCTCCGCGCTTAGGCTTGCCTATATATATATATATATATATTAAATTTCTGCCGTCATACCACCAGATGTGATTTTAAGGGATGTGATGTAGATTGTTGGCGACAAGTCACGGTCTAAATCTCTCTTCAATTCCTTGATTTTGCCGGCATTTCCCCGCGAGTAATTGCTGTTGTACAGCTATTACTGTGCCACTAGCTATTTTCTGTGCCACTAACTGATGTTATAAAAAGCAAGAGATATTACTGTGCTAAGTGATACGGGTACTTGTACAGAAAGGTCCTGCAATTTCCGTGCTTTTTGTTAGAGCTACTGCTAGAAGGCATGCTTCAAGGGACTTCAGGGGAGGGATCTATGCATAGTTACTGTATGGCTGTGGCGCATATAATGACTTTACATTGGCCATACATAGGCTAAACGTTAGGATTGTAGTCATGGTTAACAATGAAAACTGCTACTAATTCACTGTGTAGGCAAAGCTTTATCAAGCTCTCAAACTCACACATATAATACTTATTAGTAATTGTATCCCCCGCGACGAAGTCGGCGGGGATACTATGCATGGTTTCATGTCTCCCCAGCCGCCGCCACAGACAATTTCCTTTCCGTTCTATAACTCGACCCCTAATTGACCTAGCGCTACCAAACTTGGTATACTTACACATCTTGGGGAGAAGGTGAGCAGCGTACCAAAACCAGGTCACTGCGACCTTTATTTGACCTTTACCTTGACCTTGATCATATTTCCCTTCCGCTCTATAACTCGGCCCCTAATTGACCTAGCGCTACCAAACTTGGTATACTTACACATCTTGGGGAGAAGGTGAGCTGCGTACCAAAACCAGGTCGCTGCGACCTTTATTTTACCTTTACCTTGACCTTGATCATATTTCCCTTCCGCTCTGTAACTCAGCCCCTAATTGACCGAGCGCTACCAAACTTGGTATACTTACACATCTTGGGGAGAAGGTGAGCAGCGTACCAAAACCAGGTCACTGCGACCTTTATTTGACCTTTACCTTGACCTTGATCATACTTCCCTTCCGCTCTATAACTCGCCCCCTAATTGACCTAGCGCTACCAAACTTGGTATACTTACACATCTTGGGGAGAAGGTGTGTCACGTACTGAAACCAGGTCACCTCAACCTTTATTTGACATTGACCTTGACCTTGACATTCATCATATTTCCCTTCCGCTCTATAACTCGGCCCCTAATTGACCTAGCGCGACCAAACTTCGTATACTTACACATCTTGGGGAGAACACGGGGGATACATGTAGTTGGCAACAACTGCCCTTTCTAGTTATTGTAGTGGTACTATGCTAACTAAAATACCTTCTGTGACGATGATTTGTTCTCAAGATATTTTTGAAATAAGAATGATTCTGTGGAATTATAACTGATATTATTGCTACTAATAGTGTCAATATTTATGCTCACCAATTTGTCTTTTCTAAAATATATATGTTATTGTTGTTTTCAGGTGAGAAATGGACATATCAAGAGAATCACAGACAATGACATCCAGTCTCTTGTACTTGAGATTGTGGGTACAAATGTCAGGTAAGTTAATATTGATCTCTTTCAAACATAAACAGGTATATCTGCTGCAGTCAATGTGTCCATTGATAGACATTGTGCCAGTATCTAGACAAATATTCTATGTACATAAGGTCTGTATACCATGACTACATTATGAAATACTGGTTATTAAGAAATAACAGTAGGACGTCGCTGTACCGATGCAGCAGGGTTACGATATTGATTTGCCTAGCTGGGGATGCGGTATATTCTTCCTAATTAACTGGATGAATACCTGTAGAGCTGCTTCTTATAGCTGCATCTAATTGAAGTGTTGTCGAACGCACAGCTGGGATGCTGTACGTGTAGTCGTGTTTGTGCAGTGTATAATAATTACAGCATGATCGTTATGTGCGCACCCACTGGCGGCCACAGGTCTTAAGAAAGTAGAAGCACAGAAGGATAAAATCCTCGGTGATAATAAAAAGCAAGCGCCGTAGGCACGCTGCATGGTAGGGTGGGTCTGGGGGCATGCCCCCCACCCTGAAACTTTTTGAATGGTAGACGTCTGGAGATGCAATCTGGTGAGTCTTGCGAGAGAGATTTAGGAACAAAAAGTAGGAACAAAATTGTTTAACCTAAAATTTACTGGAAGCACTGTGCTTCCAGTGCTTCTATCTGTGGGCGCCACTGTGCACACTATCTATAGTGCTGGAAGCCAGTGCAGTGCTGCTGATACACGCATGCGTTCAGTGTCTACAGCTGAATAAATTAGATACTGCTGCATTGCTGTGGGTTCAGTATGAGAATATAATATATCAAATATTGATATTGTGCATCTGTCTGAGAATAATATCTTTAAGAGATTCTCTTCACATTTTCGTTGCTGCATTTCAGCACGACATACATCACGTGCCCTGCTGATCCGAAAAAGACACTGGGAATCAAGCTGCCATTCCTCGTGATGATCATCAAAAATCTAAAGAAATATTTCACGTTCGAGGTTCAGGTACGAAATGCTTCTAGAATCTGCTTTCTGCACACTTACTTGTCTTCCTTTCTCGCTTTGGTAAGAATTTGCTTGGACGCCTGCCTCGATCTCTGCTTGTTTCTTTGCTTGTCACGTACCAGCCCTGTCAGTGAGTTCTTGTGTGTGTTTAATTCAGGTTCTTGATGACAAGAACGTGCGGCGTAGATTCCGTGCGAGTAATTACCAGAGCACGACGCGCGTGAAGCCGTTCATCTGCACCATGCCCATGCGCCTTGACGAGGGATGGAACCAGATCCAGTTCAACCTGTCCGACTTCACACGGAGGGCGTACGGAACAAACTACATCGAGACGCTTAGAGTTCAAGTGTGTATCTACCTGTGTTTCTATCTTTCTGAACCTGTTTGTGATCCCACGTTGGGAGACATAAATGTGTTATTCAATTAATTTTACAACATTTTAATCTGTGCGTGTTGATTTATTTTTTAATGCAGCCACAAATAATTAATGTCCCAGTGCTAAATTGCTATGACAGATTATGTAAATCATCCAGCTCATTGTGATGTGCTGCTCGTTATAGATCCACGCTAATTGTCGGATCCGACGTGTCTACTTCTCCGACCGTCTCTACTCCGAGGACGAGCTACCGGCCGAATTCAAGCTCTACCTTCCCGTCCAGAATAAGACGAAAGTCTAACTGCAGCGTGCGCATGGTTCATTGTTGTCGAGTCCGTCCTTACGCTGGTAGTGTGGTGGCGCATTGCACGTAGGGTGCCACCGTGCTTTTCTAGCAAAGTGTTTTAGGAATTTAAGCTCAACTGTTACGTGACGTTGTTGTTGTATGGAAAATCTCGTTTTGGATCTAAGTCTATATATATGAACACCTGAAGCTTCTGTGTTGTTGGCACATAGAAATATTCTGTGACAGGAGGTGCAATTGACCTTTTTCCCAATCTCAAGAAGATGTAATTTCTATTAAAACTGGCTTAATTTGTATAAAAAGACATTGCCATTGTTCAAGGTACTATTTACCATGCAAATTTTATAATGACAGATTGTCTGTGACAGTGGTTTGTACATTGTCTCGGTGCACAACTGTCTGCACCAGGTGTATAGTGAATATGTTATTGTTTGTTGTTACCTGTTCACAAATTAAATGTCATTAGATAAGATCACTCTGGAAGGATTTTTGACAATTCGTTGGCAAAGAGCAATATTTTTAGTAGTTGTTGTGTAATGATGAAGAGAAGAAATGTGGTGTTGACACTTTGTATGCACACAGCAGCAGCAGCAGCCTTACAAAGGCCACTATCTAGTATTCATAGAGGTCTGAGTCACTCAGTGTTATTGGTGTCTAGTCAGTGTAGAAAGTGAGCAGTGAAATTATTTTAGGATGCACCACGATAAACTTATTTGTCATGGTTTCAAATATAAAAATGCTAAAAGATGCTAGAGTGCATCGTCAGTCGTTCACCCAAGCGATGCCAAGTCAAAAACGTCAGAATTCGGAGGGGATCGATATATATGCTTGTCATTTTTAAAATGTACCTGAAAAGATTCCAGATTCCATTCTAAGAACTTATTTTTGGTGCAACACGTCGGTATCAACCAGTAGTTGCAGTATCAAAATGTACAGGTGAGTGAGAAACACAGAGAGGCAAACATTGTCGTCCTCCACAGCTGCATGTAGAGTGACTAATTAGTCATTGTAAAGTGACACGCCATGCATCTGCATATATCAGCTACAGTATATATGTTCACATATAGCTTATGAGGTTTTCTGATTGGAATAGCAAATTTTGCTGTTCTTTCTCATAAAATCGTATATATACTATATTTTATTTTGCTGAAGAAATAAAATGTATACATTTAGATTTGGATTTATGTGTTTATATAGCACCACTTTTACATTATAATATACCACACCTATAAAATAATATTCATCAGCAAAAGTAGTGTTAAAAGTAGAATGAACGGCACATATAAATTCAGTTAAAAGATCCAAACATTATTCAATAACGCATTTAAATACATTTTAATTATTTTCGGCTGTAGATATTTATGTATATTAGGCCTACTTATAAAATTTATGGAATATCAAATTGTGTCAGAAACTGAAATTATGTTAATGTAACTCAATTCTGTACTTTATCCAGCCTGCCCTATGAACGTTCATTCTACCCTTGAGCACTGGCTTGTATTTATCTCTATATCATTATATCACGGCTAGATAGACGTACGAATATGAGGTACGCGTGACTCCGAAGAAAATGATCTTGGAGCGCCTTTCCCCTGTACATTATTACCATAGCTAAGAATCGTGGCGCGATGCTGCGAGCTAAGTGAAGCATTTAGATCGGATTTTACCAAGCACACGTGCTGTCAGCCTGCCCGGCTCCAGTTTGAATGTATAAAAACGGCCGAAGAAAATTATCTTGGCAGTCAACGGCGACCGACGTAGGAGCGCCTTTTTCATGTGCACTATACCAGAGCTGGGAATCGTGGCGCGATGCTGAGAGCTATGCTGAGAGCAAAGTGAAACATGGCGATCAGATTTTACCATGCACACATGCCGTCGGCTTGCCCGCGACTAGTTTGAACGCATGAGAACGGCCGTAGAAAATTCTCTTGGCAGTCAACGGTGACCGACGCACGAGCGCCATCTTCATGAACATTAATAACGGCATAGCCGGGAACCCAGGGCGTGATGCTGCGAGCAAAGCCGGTGAACATTTTAGATCGGATTTTACCAAGCACACGTGCTGTCAGCCTGTCAGACTCCAGTTTGAACGTATAAAAACGGCCCGGATCCACTTCACCCTCTCCCACTTGGCTTATCCGACAATTGAACTCATATCCACTTCCTCCTTCACCATTTCTACACATTCCCTATATATCTCCCTCCTCTTCCGCCTTCTCTACCTCCTCATCCTGTCCTCATGGACCTCATGCGCTCCGTTATTCTTTCTTCTCAGATCCAGGAGCCTGAGGTTCCATGTATAGATGCTCTCACTGTTCGTGTTTACCACCGCATCGGCCGATATATCTGGATTAGCCAGTTCGCTTATATCCATATAATATTCATTTGGATGTCTAGTAAGTAAACCCTCTTTATCCCTCTGAGCTGGAATCTACCGACCTATCTTAGAGCATCTGCCTTGCAAACATAATGCAGATTATTGCATTCTAGTGCCGAATATTAACACCAAAAATGAGACAAGCGCATTTTAAACACATTTTTACACACATTTATACGCATTTTTAAACACATTTTAAACGCATTTAAGAGACACGTGGTAGTGCCGCAGAAGGCACCACCCAGTGACCCAGCTCCTGTTGCGTGCTCTCCTAACAAATACGGGTGAATGAATTCCATATTACACGGGCACGTGAGTGAGCTCGGCGGTAGCACATACATGTGTCGGTAGTGAACAACTATGGATGACGAAGCGAAGCCGTTGAGTAAGAGGTAATTATTGTATTTGATATTATATACATTCGCAATCTTGACAGGTAACTATGCGGTTGTGCTAACTGTTAGAAAAGCATCATTTATGTTTATTTGACCACTTGGTTTCGTAATTGTAATAATATTTGAACGTAATTAAAGTAGGTAGTTACTGACACCGTTTGTGCCGTGTTTGTGTGATCATTCGTGCCATATTTCACAGTAGGGCCTATAATAGGCCGGTAAAGACAGCGTTTCGCTATTCGGATAGTGATGTTAGTATTGCTGAAAGTTAATGTCTGTCAGTTTGATGTTTATATAAATATTAAATACTTTAAAATCTGGAGTGACCGTCTCATAAGAGACGTTTCAAGGCGTTGTTTATCTTGTGTTTGTGATTTCAATTATGTCACTGTCAGACGTGATTGCGTCAGCCTCTGAATCTTTTGTTTAGACTTTACGTATTACACGTATTTAAGGCAGTAATATAATCAAAATCAAGGTCAGGGTCTGTAGGTTAAACCCCATAAAGATCCCTGTTTGTATAATCTGAATGCACGTATACAAGGGGCTTAAATTACTAAATATTATTGTTTTGAAAATACTAGGTGTAGGAGTAAAATTAGCAGGCGAGATAAGAAGGTTAGGAAGTAAGGAGGGGATAAGAAGGATGTGTATTGACATTGGTCTCGCAGCCCGGTCGGTGTATAAAATACACAGCGTACAGATCTCAATCGCCATGCACCCCGGCTTCTCACGAACCCCTTCGTATAAATCGAAAGTCGTCTGTGAGATGTTTTCACGATGTTATGTCGAAAAGATATGCAACACCGTTGTTTTTGGTTGTTGTGCGCTGTAGGTCAAGGGTAGATGTGTGCTTAATTTGACGCGTTACAATGTTGATTCGGCAACTGCTGAGCGCCAACTATCTTGTGCGACTGAGAGCTCCCCTCGGCACTGCTCACATATCTTCCTCGTCCGCCTGCAAAAATACTCACCAGACAAGGAGGTCAGTTCTCTTGTCTTTAGTAGTGTAGAAGCGGCGCCGTGAAATGGCGAAATATTACCGTACAGCAACTCGGAGGCCATGTACACCTTCGAGATTTAAATTTATCACCCGATCGGACGGAGGATTGCGCGAAATGTGAATCGAATAGGTCGCCGTTTAGTCAGTGGTAATTGTTTCATATCTGAGTGGTTAGGCATGCCATGCAGCCCGTTTAACACTCGCTTGTTAATTCTTCGGTCGCATCATTTGATTGCATTTCTGCTGTGATCTCTACTTGTCAGTGAGCAGAAGCGGAGGCTGAAAGCCGAGCAGAAGCTGAAGGAGAAGGAGGAGAAGCTGAAGGCTCTCGCGCAGGAACAGCAGAATGATCACGTTGCGCCAAAGAAGCCAGGACTGGTGAAGGACGAAGAGGACATTGATCCAAATGTTAGTCAGAGCTTCTCAACATAAGCTTCACGTTTTTGTTGCTAATAGATAAAGTTGGAACTTTTCATAATATACATATATATGTATCTATCCTTAATAAACAGTTGTATTTCATTTATGTACACTTTGACCTGTATATAAGGATCATTCAAGTGAAACCCCCTTATATTAAGGTCTAAGTTATTACTCTTATTCTTATTATTAACCTTTATACACTATTAAATGATGTAACTGGAACTTGATTAAGCTTCTTCAGCCAATTGCTTGCTGTCCTTGGTCGGGGTATTGTACTGAGGTTCTATTGAGGTCTAACTTATTATTATTATTATTGTTATTATTATTGACCTGTATATATATTCTATTATACTGTGGAACTAACTTGAGCTTGTACCCAGTTGTAGCTAAACTCTCTCTGTCGTCTGCAGGAGTACTTCAAGCTGCGGCTGCAGTCTATCACCGCGTGGAAGGAGGCTGGTGAGGACGCGTACCCGCACAAGTTCGACGTCAGCATCTCGCTGACAGACTTCATCGCCAAGTACGAGCATCTCGTCGCGGGGGAGGTGCATGACGACGTCGTCAGCGTTGCCGGTGAGTCGATTTTCATATTTTAGAGGCTGTGCCAATTGTTTACATTTGGTTGGTAGCGAGTTGTAGAGATAGAATTGTTGTACTGAGTAGAGGTAGCTAGGCACATGCTGTAACCCAGGGGTTGTGGTCAGATTGGTCCCAGCTATATGATAATAGGCTATTATAGATTATTACGATTATAGCACATGGGAAAAACTAATATTACGACTAAAATGCTTGTGAAACAAATGTCAACAACGGCGCCCCCTGTGTTTTCGCTGCTCGGCAGGTCGGGTGCATGCCAAGAGAGCATCCGGACAGAAGCTGATATTCTACGACCTGCGCGGCGAGGCGACCAAGATCCAGGTGATGTCGAATGCTGGGTGAGTGCTATGCAGAGTCTAGATCGCGGTTCTACACACACCGGCTAACGACTGAAGTGATACCATGCGCATGTCGAACGACGGAGATTAGAGGGATTGACAAGGATGTAACTGATTTCATTGAGAGCAACAGTATAAGCTACTGCTTAGCTCATACAGCCATCTTGGGGTGAGAGCGAGGGGTTGACATCTCTTAACTCGGGGTGAACTCTAGTGTCATTATTTGACAATAGGTGGTGTTTGCTCACTATACTGGTTAGGTGTATTTAGGCTATTTATAGATATCACAACAGCGACCATTGCTAATCGGGGCTGAGAAGCAAGGCATGCCCAGAACGATCGTCGAGAGTCTGGGGGTGTATGGTTCGCGAATGTGCGGGGTTCGTTATCATGTCAAGCTGCATTCGCTAGCTCTCACGCTACACGCAGGCGTGCTACTGCGGAGATTTCCAGCTCTGTTATGCTATGTCCAGCGTTATATGTTATGCTCTGCCTATGTCAAGCTCACGCTATGTTAAGCTCTGCTATGTCCAGCGTTATATGTTATGCTCTGTCTATGTCAAGCGCACGCTATGTTAACTTAAGCTATGCTATGTCCAGCATTATATGTTATGCTCTGCCTATGTCAAGCTCATGCTATGTCAAGCTCTGCTATGTCCAGCATTATATGTTATGCTCTGCCTATGTCAAGCTCATGCTATGTCAAGCTCTTGCTATGTCCAGCGTTATATGTTATGCTCTGCCTATGTCAAGCTCATGCTATGTTAAGCTCTGCTATGTCCAGCGTTATATGTTATGCTCTGCCTATGTCAAGCTCATGCTATGTCCAGCGTTATATGTTATGCTCTGCCTATGTCAAGCTCATGCTATGTCCAGTGTTAT
>NW_014577461.1:83479-86760 GCF_000485595.1 Priapulus caudatus
GCATCCGGCAGTTTCTGAGTTCTTATGACCTGTATATTGCATTTCCAACATAAAACCTTATAGTACTCAACATTTCTAGGTTCAGTAAAGAAGACATAGGGGTGGCTAGTGGACTATAATGGCTGCTTCGTCGTGAAATTACAAAACTGTGTATTTTTATGTTGTGAACAGGTTGAGACGCCGATGATGAACATGATTGCAGGGGGCGCCACTGCCAAGCCCTTCATCACGCACCATAATGAGCTGAACATGGATCTGTTTATGCGCGTGGCACCCGAGCTGTACCACAAGGTGACCTTGATAATGTGTCTGAAAACTAAACGTGCGAACGCCTGGGTTGCAATAGGAATCAATTACAATTGTCTTACCTGACTGACTTGTCTCACTATCTATCACTACACCCTCTCTGCCACTCTCTGCCTCCTTACCTCTTTCTATCCCTTGCACAGTCCAGCATTCCATCTTGTTCGTTCTGTCTCTTCCTCTGGTTCGCTTTCCTTTTCTCCGTAAATTTCTATTTCTAGCAATTCTGTGCGCACAAGTTACGAGATTTATTTTTCGGGGGCTACTTTTCAAGCTCGCGTGCATGAAAATAGCACTCTAAAATTTTGTTTGCATTGAACTGTATGCAAATTTACGGGGCTCTTTTTGGCATTTCGGGGGCTAAATCGCCCCGAGCCCCCGTGTATTTTTTTCACTGCTGCACACAGTCAAACCTGTGTACTCCAAATAAAAATGCCAGAAGTATCCTTTGTAGACAGGCGTTTGTTCTGTAGACGTGATTTCAGTATCTAACTCATGTGAAACGCCAACAGTCTCTCATCTATTGTCCGTCCATTCTGAAGAGATGTCGGCTAACTTAATTACTAAATTAGCTTTAGCTCTTTGGCAAATTAATGATGACATGACATTTTTTCGCCAAATTCAACTTTATTTCGCATTTGGCGAGTTGGCGCACGACAGCTTACACCCTGGAGATATCGGCAAACAGTGTCTCCTCTATAGATGCGCGTCCGTTCTGTAGAGATGTCTACTAACGCTGGTGCGACTGTCTCTGTGCGCAGATGCTGGTGGTTGGTGGCATTGACCGGGTCTACGAGATCGGACGGCAGTTTCCCCTCTATATACAGTCTCTTCTCTATATACAGTCTCTTCTCTATATACAGTCTCCCCTCTATATACAGTCTCTCCTCTATATACAGTCTACCCTCTATATACAGTCTCTTCTCTGTAGATGTGCGTCTGTTCTGTAGAGATGTCTGCTAACGCTGGTGCTACTGTCTCTGTGCGCAGATGCTGGTATGCTATGTCCAGCGTTATATGTTATGCTCTGCCTATGTCAAGCTCATGCTATGTTAAGCTCTGCTCTGTCACTCTACAGGCAGGCGTGCTACCGCACAGATGTCAGACTTTTTTATGTACTCCCCTGTCGTGCCTCGTTGATAAACTGCACACTGCTGGAAAGCGTGCTGGGTCGGTTGCGTTTAACGTAGGCACAGTCTGTGTGTCAATGTTGGTTACCCCTTTATCACAGCATGTACAGTTCAGAGGAGGGATTCTTCAAAATCAACAACAAGATTCGTCGAGGAGACATCATTGGATGCAAGGGTCATCCCGGTGAGTGATTGGCAGCTGTAGAATGCCCGCATTAAAATAAGTAGCTCTATCTCACTATAAGGCCAAAAACAAAATATAGGTGTGGTTACGGTTTACCGACCGACCCTATTTATTCCCAGCGACCCTAAACATTTTATTGTCAAGTAAAAAAAAAAAAAGAATTGGATGTGCGTTGTGCCTTTTGAAGCAGGAACTGCTGCTTCAAAAGGCACAACGCACATCCTTCGGACATGGTTTGTAAATAAAATATTTCAAGAAAATAAAATGTTTTCCCTACCTACCTACCTTTTTTTATTTTCGGTATGTAACGGTAACCACACATATATTTTGTTTTGGCCTAATTACCATGGAATGCCATCGCTGAATTATACTCGGTTTGTAACTAATTATTACCTTCGAGGATGTCAAGAATTAACACTCAAGGTCGTCAATCTTCGACGGGCGTTTATACTGTTGTCGTTGTGTCGTACGCGTGTAATAAACTGATCCTTGGCATTAGGTAAAACTAAGAAGGGAGAGCTGAGCGTCATGCCAAAGGACATAGTCTTGCTGACGCCGTGTCTACACATGCTGCCACATCTGCACTTTGGGCTGAAGGACAAGGTGAACAGCATCTACCTTTGGTTTCTCAGAGATGCCAACCACTACGATTTATCCGTATTTTATACGAATTTCTATTCCTTTTGCACCACTACGACCAGTTTGTATCAAACTACGAATTTCACTTTGATAGATTTTTGTTGTTGTCAATTATTGTCATTTTTTGTCAATTTATTGTCATTTTTGACCCTCAGAATGCAGGAAATTGCATCTCAGAATCAAAAAAAATTCCGGGGGCCATGCCGGACCCCCCTAGCAAACTCGGGTCACTCGAACTACTAATTTGATGGCCAGAAACTACAGATTGCTTCAAATATGTGTTGGCATCTCTGGTTTCGGGGGAACTCGTGCATATGTTGTTGTTGCTTAAGGCATGAAAGCCGGTGATGAGCATGTTACATTTAATAGCATTTCGTATAGTCACAGTATAGTACATATATTCGTAAACATATCCGTGCATATCCATGCATATTGTATGCATACATATTCGTATAGTCGTATAGCATTTCGTATAGTATACGTTATTCCACTTTTCGAGTTTTACTCATACAGCACAAACAACATCCTCTGGACATGTATAATCATGTAACAGTAATAAAAGTGCTTTCAGTGGCACCACCTGAGAGGGAGAGTTAGTTCCCAGGTAGTGACTTAGTTAGTTAGTTTCTAATGCAGGAAGCATGGCGTGGAAAGAACTGGGCAGGGTATCATAGTAGCAACTAGACAGAGGGCACTCATGGAGAGTGCATACCTCCGCCAGCGACATACTGCTGCGACACGCTGGCTTGCTGGCTTGCTGCTCGCTCGCTCGTAGCAGCCGCTCGTTGCTGCTGCTCGCTCACATGTACACGCTCGCTGGGTTGCTTCGCTGGCTGCCTTGCTGGGTCATATCGATCGACCGCCACGCTAATATCGATTGCGCGAACAGGCGAACACATGAACGCACGAGAGCGAAAACATAACCTCCTCCCAACTCCGTTGGCGGAGGTAATAATAACTCCATTTTAACATAGGATCTCTATGATTTTGAGCATACATTAGGAAATATATATCACCATTTTTTA
>NW_014577461.1:87381-91861 GCF_000485595.1 Priapulus caudatus
TTGCTGCGCTCGCTGGCTCGCTGGGTCATATTGATCGACCGCCACGCCAATATCGATTGCGCAAACAGGCGAACACACGAACGCACGAGAGCGAAAACATAACCTCCTCCCAACTCCGTTGGCGGAGGTAATAATAACTCCATTTTAACATAGGATTTCTATGATTTTGAGCATACATTAGGAAATATATATCACCATTTTTTAAATGGTATCTCCAAAATGTTCAGAATAAAGTAGCAAATGTAGCATGTAATGCTGGATAGCCAAGGTTTTGATGATATGGTATGAAATGACCGCATTCATGGGTTCAACCGCTTTTTGCAGGAGACAAGATTCCGGCAGCGATATCTCGACTTGATCCTCAACGCTTCGGTGCGGGAGAAGTTCATCGTGCGAGCCAAGATCATCAACTATATACGCACGTTCTTAGACAACATGGGATTCCTGGAGGTACGTCTGTGTGTGTACGTGTGTGCGTGCGTGTACATGCGTTAGTGTGTGGTTGTGTGCGTGCGTGCGTGCGTGCGCATGTGTGTACATGTGTGTGTGTGTGTGTGTGTGCGTGTATGTGTGGTTGTGCCTGTGTTCGTGTGTGCGTGCGTGTGTGCATGCGTGCGTGCGTGTGCGTGCGTGTGGGCGCATGCATGCGTGATATATAGAGAGACCGTGTTCCAAGTCGGATTATAGTCGTTCACTTCCTCTTCTGACTTGTGCTACTGGGCTTGCCCTCACCGCCAGTAATAGTCTACTAGCCAGCCTAGTGAACCTAGAAATGTCGAGTACTATAAGGTTTTATGTTGGAAATGCAATATACAGGTCATAAGGACTCACAAACTGCCGGATGCTAATTTGCATATGTGTAGCATTTTGCATAATCGGCCTAATTAGCGTATTAATTAGGTCAAATCACTAAATCAAGAATATCTTCCTTAGTAATCCACATAGAGACTTCATTCGTGTGTCTAGACCCATGTTTTCGACACTAAGCAATTGATCTGGCATGGATTCAAACCCCTACCATCCTTCCGACTGCCAGAAATCCAATATGGCTGCCATGCATAATGAGGTAAACCGTAAAATCACCATAACTGAGCAACTGTTGGAAGATATAGAGACTTTGTTTTGATGTTTAGGCTCATGTTCTTAACACCAAGGATTCCATCGTCTATAGGACTTCTATATTTAACAGTAAGTTATTATTATATATGAAAATGTTAAATATTATGATGCAGCTAGATCATGGAATACATAGATGAACACCCAACACCATCAAACTACTTACTATTCGCCTTCGACTTCATGGTTGTGATCATTCTCTCCAGTCTCTAGATCCTCTTCTCCTTCCTTCTGCTCTTTATATCTCGTTGTGTCAGTGAGTTACAACACTCATTTCCTCCTTCACACACATAGTAGCTGGTACATGACAATCCATTTGCTGCACAACCACACTTCCTGCTGCAGGCATTTCCCTCTGCTCGGCAGCTGCAGCTAATGACGTCCATGAGGTTTTTTGGTGCGGTAGGTTCTTTTGACAGCACTGGTACCACTTCATCGTTTACAGTAACTTCCCATCCATAGTTAGTGATTTGGACAGCAGGAGGGTCAGCCTTGTCTGCAGCCTTCCATAGCATCATTTGGAGATGTGCTCTCCGGATAGGGAGTCTTAGGTTGATGTCTGTTGGTGGAAGGGACTTCACGGATGGAGAGTCCGACATTAAATCAGGGAGTATTTGACTCCGGACTCCTGTTAATTTCGCACCCTGTTGTTGTCTCACGCAGGCATGGTGAAGAGCATCTTCGGCACGTACAAGGTCGTGTTGCACCCTGATGGACCTGAAGGTCGTGCGGTAGAGGTCGACTACACGCCGCCGTTCCGCCGCATCAGCATGCTTCCCGCGATCGAGAAGGCACTGTCCGTCAAGCTGCCTCCGTACGACCAGCTGAACACGCCAGGTATGCGCGCGCTGGCACCTATCCGCACCATCTGTACACTGTGTCTGATTCACGTATAGGACCCATACCAGCTGTCATGTGAGTACGTGTGACCACGCCCGGTACACACTCACTCAGTCACACCGCTGTACAGTGACTTTCATTAAAGACTTTTCTTTAAATTAATTTACCTTGTAAAATTAATTGTTTTAAGTTACTTTTTGTAAAATTAAAGATTATTTGCTTGCGTTCCGTCACCATTTCATCACTTCTTCATTATCGTCATCTCCTATCATCTCGCTTTTATTGTCGTTGTCGTCGACGTGTCTGATCATAATCTCTCGCCGGTGCGTGATTGGTGCAATCTCGCCGGCGCGTGATTGGTGCAATCTCGCCTGTGTGCGTGATTGGTGCAATCTTGCTGCTGCGACATTGCAGAGACGAATCAGATGCTGCGAGAGCTTTGTAAGACGCACGGAGTGGAGTGCCCGCCACCGCTCACGTCCGCACGCCTGCTAGACAAGCTCGTCGGATGCTTCCTTGAGGAAGACTGCATCAATCCGACCTTCATCTGTGACCATCCGGTACTGATGAGCCCGTTAGCTAAGTGGTAAGTGCTTCATCTGTGACCATCCGGTACTGATGAGCCCGTTAGCTAAGTGGTAAGTGCTCCATCTGTGACCATCCGGTACTGATGAGCCCATTAGCTAAGTGGTAAGTGCTCCCGTAACATCGCACCACCCGTAAAGAGAAGCTCGATATATCCGAGGGACTGGCGAAGGAGGGAGACTAACGTCGGTGAAATTGTCGCACGTCTGCCGTTTGTAGATTTCCCGGTGTCGCGGTGAGCGTGTCGCGTAGAGATCATCGCTTGCGTTTGTCTTATGTTTTCTTGTGTCTCCCACGTATGTACCGTCTCGTTGCTCGTCTAGGCACAGATCGATACCGGGTCTGACGGAGAGGTTTGAGCTGTTCGTCATGCAGAAGGAGATCTGTAACGCCTACACCGAGCTGAACGACCCCGTCGTGCAGCGACAACGCTTCGAGTCGCAGGCCAAGGTGAGGAGCAGCAGACAGCGCATGCGCGCAAGCAGCGCTAGCAACAACGGCGAGAGAGCGAGGCCAGTCATTGTGACAGCAGCATGGAGTAATAGCCGCAGCGCAGCGGCGCAATAGTGAGCAGCGCGTGGTTAGTGTCAGCAACGCAGTAGTAAGCGTAGTGATGCTGCACAATAGTAATGACAGACAGTGGTGGGATGGTGCCTAATAACATATATACTAAAACAAGCAACAACATAATAATAATATATAATGTAAGTGTGGATTGCCGGACAAGGTGCAGGCGACGACGAGGCACGCTGGTAGATGTACTTCTGCAGGGCGCTGGTATGGCCTGCCACCACGCCGGCTTGGGGCTGGGCTCGACGGCTAGCTATGTTCCTCATTTGCTCAACATAAGTTACAGCTACCGACGCATTCAGTTACCTGATGTCGACAGGTTATAGTAGTTTGAGTGATGATATTCAAAGGCTGTAGTTAAGGATGATTATAGCAAAGGTCACGATGTGAGCAGCGTGATGATGTCAGGTCATTGGGTGAGCGGTTTGATGCGTGTCATAGGTGAGGGGCGCACGACTTTAGCAGCTGTGATGTCAAGGTTATGGTGTGAGCGTGATTGTGTCATAGGTACGCGTTTAGCGCTGGTGATGTACATGGTCACAACGCGAGGGGCTTGTGATGTATATGTTATACAGCGGATCGGGTAATTGGATTTATTCTCAGTATTCTGTGATGAGGTGAGGTTACTGCCAATTGTTTTTTGCTCGCTCAGTTTTGCGTTGGTTTTTTTCAGGAGGTGCTGTTCTTCCCTGCAATGAAGCCAGATCTACAGGGCGGCGCGGCCGACGTCGCTCAACCACCAGAGGCCAGCACTAGCCAATAATGTTAACGACTCACTAATACAAGCAAGCTCATGTTGAACAACTGCCTCGGAAACGTTTTGCGCTCTTTTCTCGTGAATACGTGAATCTGGTTTGTGGTAAACGTGGTCATGTGCGTGACGAAGATGAACTCTAGGCTGTATTGAAACTCGCGGTGAATTTTCTGTTCCTGAACATTGTTTTCGTTGGCGGTTGTTGTCGTTTCTTGTACAATGCGTTTAATATAAACTTAAATTATGTGACCAAAACCTACTGTTGCTAGTATGAAGACGTTTTTTCTCTCTCTGTCTACACGAACAATGTTACCGGGGCTAACTGCCACAGCTACACCAGTTAGTATTTGCTGGGAGATATACATACCTCCTACACATAAAACTGTTATTTACAGATACCAGATAGATTAAAAAATAGATTCATTGCATTTCATTTCATTTCATATTTACATACGGGACATCAGTGGGAGGAAAAATCGAAGTCATTGGTATAAACGCTTGCAAAGTCTCTTGACTGATGAACGGCGACCGACGTTCGAGGCCCAATTCCCCATATATTAATATAGGCATAACGCGGAACCCAGGGCGTGATGCTGCGAGAAAAGCGAATATTAA
>NW_014577461.1:93210-109113 GCF_000485595.1 Priapulus caudatus
CTCCGCCCGCCGTCTAACCATCACCTCTGTTCGAACCATCGCAAACACAACTGGTAATTTCTTGATTTATTCACATTTCGTCATTTCACATCTGTCACACTTAACAGCGACGAGTTGCTGTCTCTACCATTGACGAACTGTTCTTGACAACTTGGTAACGGGGTCTAGAGGTCCATGACCTTCAAAACAGACTGAAACAAGCTGGACCGGCCCCTGGGGGCATCTCGGTAGTTCGCGTAGCAGGCTAGGCGGCAGACGCTATAAACGAACGTAGATGAGTCAGTCAGGTAGTATCAGGAAGGGTCTGCAAGTATCGTGTTTACGCATGCATCTCGCAACACGCATAAACTTCCTCATCACGACAATTATCGAGCATACATCTCATAAGCATACATCCCATAATCATACATCTCATAATCATACATCTCACACGCATACATCCCATAATCATACATCTCATAAGCATACATCTCATAATCATACATCTCATAAGCATACATCCCATAAGCATACATCTCATAAGCATACATCTCATAAGCATACATCCCATAATCATACATCCCATAAGCATACATCTCCTAAGCATACATCTCATAAGCATACATCTAATAAGCATACATCTCATAAGCATACATCTCATAATCATACATCTCATAATCATACATCTCATAATCATACATCTCATAATCATACATCCCATAATCATACATCTTACTTGTAATCGACATAAATCTGTATGACCTACAAAGTGTGGCGACGCGCGCGCCCCTATCTGTCATGTCAACGGTTGAGGGGCCCGTTGTCAGCATCATTATAACTAGCCATATAATATAATAACAGGGGTTCATAATGGCAAATCTGTCGTTATTAATCCTAGATAATAACTATAATAACTATAAAAAAGTCTAAAATGTCATAACTTTTGTACAAAACCCCACTGTCAGATGAGGTTTGACATTTTTTTGAATTGATGACGTTATAACAACGTATATAACGTTGCTGACGACAGTTCCCGAGCAAGAGACATCACTGCACGCTATCAACTAAACTGTATACACTCGCACTCCATGCTGTAATGGGTGACCCCTAGTGGGGACTCGTCTTCGCACGCACAAAACCATTAACTGGGGGTAAATGATACCGGGCACGTACCCTACATAAGGGACACATACATCTGTATCTACCTATTGTATCTACCTATCAGCATTGTATCTACCTATTGTATTCTAATGTGGAGCCCGAGGTACATACGGGACACATGCACCGCTATCATTGCATCTACCTATTGTATTCTAACGTGGGGCCTGGGGTATATACGGGACACATACACCCCTACCATTGTATCTACTTATTGTATTCTAACGTGGGGCCTGGGGTATATACCGGGTACATACGGGGGTCAGGTATAATAACGATTTATTGTGCGAACGGGCAAACTCCGTGACAAATGGCGCTCTCGCTACTCTCAATTCACGAAGTAGCCGGCGTACAAGGCTAACTCTTCACGGAATATAAGGTAACTCCTCTTCATTTTAAATGCATAATTTTTGCAAAATCTTATTTCTGATTCTCCGGAGATCTTCGGCAGCGATGCCCGCTGAGCAGCCCGCCGGCGTTTCAGGCGCGTGCATACCGCCTGGGAGAGAAAACGGCCCATATATGCTTGTTGAAGGGAGAGAGACGGGAGGGCGGAGAGGGGAGCACCGACCCGACCGACCCGATCCCGACCTCGCGCCGGGACGGGACGAGTGATGGGCTGTGGACGGAGAGAACAGACGACGTGAAACGGAGAGCCGACCGGAGAGCAGATCGGGTGGACGGGAGGAGCGGGAGACGGAGGAGTTGACGGAGCAGGTCGAGAGGAGACGACCCCGGGAGAGACGACGGGTTTTGGCCGGATGTAACGGCGAGAGGGAGAGAGCACCGGATAGAAGAGAGACGCGAGGTGGTGACTAAGGAAAGACGACAGGAGAATATCTGAAGGGGCGGAGAGAACAAAAAGGGGAGGCTGAACGAGAGACAATGGAGCGTAATGGCAAGGACGGTAGGGGATTAATAAGGATTTCTTACACCCTACAGGCTAGGGCGCTCTCCTAATTATAAAGACTGGTCTACTGATAACAATTTATTACGGCGAAACTAGTGCTGCAATACCCCTAGTGCCATATTAAATGCATATTAATCACAAAATATAACTCTTCTGCGGTGAGATATGCGCATGCACTAACACTCTGAACATAGAACCATATTGTGTACTGACTGGTATATGCGCAGGGGACATTACATGCAATGTCTTCTTCTTGTCTCTTAAGTAAGGTGTACTTGATGAATGTTATCATATAAATTATGCTAGGAATTAATTCTTCGTCATTCATTAAGATGGCAGTAACTTTTTGCAAAATATTATTTGTTCTCGGGAGATAATTGCCATGCGTCGAATCACCGTTTCAGCGCGTGCCAGGGTAATCAGACTGAAGACAACTGCATAATATAGGGTTGCTGAGAGCAGAAGAAGAGAGAGAGAGATGATGATGCAGGAGAGAGAGAGGAGAGGCGAGGGAGAGAGAGAACGAGAGCAGGGAGGAGAGAGAGGAGGTGAGGAGGATGAGAGAGCGAGACGCAGAGGAGTCGGAGAGAGAGAGAGAGAGAGAAAGAGATGGGAACTAAGGAAAGACGACAGGGAAGATATCTGAGGGGCGGGAGAACAAAAACGAGGCTGAGTGAGGGACAATGGAGGTAATGGCAAGGACGGTAGTGAATGAATTTAGAATTTTTGCACCCTACAGGCTAGGGCGCACTCCTAATTATAAAGACAGGTCTACTGATAACAATTTATTACTTAAATCTATGCTGAGATACCCTCTAACCATATTAAATACATAATAATCACTAAATATAACTCTTCTGGTGAGATATTGCGCATGCTCTAACACACGAACCTAGCCAGATTGTGTACTAACTGGTATATGCAGCGGAGACCTTACAAGCAATGTCTTCTTCCTATCTCTTAAGTGAGGTCTCCTGATAGAATATTATTATAGAAATATATGCTAGGATAACTCCTCATCATTTTAAATGCATAGTTTTACCAAAACATTATTTTTTCTCGGGAGATATTGCGCATGCTCGAGCACCGTTTCAGGTGCACGCAGTACGGACTGAAGGCAACTGCATAATATAGCTTGCTGAGAGAGAGTGAGAGAGAGCGGGTGGGAGAGAGAGAGAGAGAGAGAGGTGGGGACTAAGGAAAGACGACAGGGAAGATATCTGAGGGGCGGGAGAACAAAAAGGAGGCTGAACGAGAGACAATGGAGGTAATGGTAAAGACGGTAGGGGATGAATTAGGATTTTGCACCCTACAGGCTAGGGCGCTCTCCTAATTATAAAGACAGGTTTACTGATAACAATTTATTATAGAAAGCCATACTGAGATATACTCTAACCATATTAAATGCCTATTAATCACAAAATATAACTCCTCTGGTGAGATATTGCGCATGCACTAACACACTAACCTAGCCAGATTATGTACTGACTGGTATATGCACTGGGGACTTACATGCAATGTCTTCTTCCTATCTCTTAAGTGAAGTCTACTGATGGAATGTTATTATATAAATTTATGCTAGGATAACTCCTCATCATCTTAAATGCATAATTTTACCAAAACATTATTTTTCTCTGGAGATATTGCGCATGCGCGACCACCGTTTCAGGGGCACGCAATACGGACGGAAGGCAATTGCATAATATAGCTTGCTGAGAGAGAGAGAATGCGAGAGAGGGAAAGAGAGAGAGAGAGAGAGAGAGAGAGAGAGAGAGAGGTGGGAACTAAGGAAAGACGACAGGGAAGATATCTGAGGGGCGAGAGAACAAAAAGAAAGTTGAACGAGAGACAATGGATGTAATGGCAAGGACGGTAGGGGATGAATACGGATTTTTACACCCTACAGGCTAGCGCGCTCTCCTAATTAAAAAGACAGGTCTACTGATAACAATTTATTACAGAAATCTATGCTGAGATACCCTCTAACCATATTAAATACATAATAATCACAAAATATAACTCTTCTGGTGAGATATTGCGCATGCTCTAACACACTAACCTAGCCATATTATGTACTGACTGGTATATGCAGCGGGGACCTTACATGCAATGACTTCTTCCTATCTCTTAAGTGAGGTCTACTGATAAAATGTTATTATATAAATCTATGCTAGGATAACTTCTCTTCATTTTAAATGCAAAATTTTCCCAAAACATTATTTTTCTCGGGAGATATTGCGCATGCACGAGCACCGTTTCAGGGGCACGCAGTACGGACTGAAGGCAACTGCATAATATAGCTTGCTGAGAGAGAGAGAGAGAGAGAGAGAGAGAGAGAGAGAGAGAGAGAGAGAAGGGGAGAGAGAGATAGAGAGAGAGAGAGAGAGAGAGAGAGGGGGGGACTAAGGAAAGACGACAGGGAAGATATCTGAGGGGCGGGAGAACAAAAAGGAGGTTGAACGAGAGACAATGGAGGGAATGGCAAGGACGGTAGGGGATGAATAAGGATTTTTGCACCCTACAGGCTAGGGCGCTCTCCTAATTATAAAGACAGGTCTACTGATAACAATTTATTACGGAAATCTATGCTGAGATACCCCCTAACCATACTAAATGCATATTAATCAAAAAATATAACTCTTCTGGTGAGATATTGCGCATGCTCTAACACACTAACCTAGCCATATTGTGTACTGACTGGTATATGCAGCGGGGGCATTACATGCAATGTCTTCTTCCTGTCTCTTAAGTGAGGTGTACTGATAGAATATCATCATAGAAAGCTATGCTAGAATAACTCCTCTTTATTTTAAATGCATAATTTGTGCATAATATTATTTTTTTCGGTAGATATTGCTCGTGCGCGAGCACCGTTTCAGGCGTGCAGTACGGACTGAAGACAACTTCATAATATAGCTTGCTGAGAGGGAGAGAGAGAGAGAGAGAGAGAGAGGTGGGGACTAAGGAAAGCTGACAGGGAAGATATCTGAGGGGCGGGAGAACAAAAAAGAGGCTGAACGAGAGACAATGGAGGTAATAGCAAGGACGGTAGGGGATGATTAAGGATTTTTACATCCTACAGGCTAGGGCGCTCTTCTAATTATAAAGACAAGTTTACTGATAACAATTTATTACGGAAATCTATGCTGAGATACCCTCTAATCATACTAAAAGCATATTAATCACAAAATATACCTCCTCTGGTGAGATATTGCGCATGCGCTAGCACACTAACTTAGCCAGATTGTGTACTGACTGGTATATGCAGCGGGGACCTTACATGCAAGGTTTTCTTCATATCTCTTAAGTGAGATCTACTGATGGAATGTTATTATATAAATCTATGCTAGGATAACTCCTCTTCATTTTAAATGCATAATTTCTGCAAAATCATATTTTTTCCGGGATATATAACGCGTGCGCGAGCCCCGTTTTGCGCACGCAGTACGGGCTGAAGGCAACTGCATAATATAGCTTGCTGAGAGAGAGAGAGAGAGAGAGAGAGAGAGAGAGAGTGAGAGAGAGGGAAAGAGAGAGAGAGAGAGAGGAAGAGAGAGAGAGAGAGGTGGGAACTAAGGAAAGACGAAAGCGAAGATATCTGAGGGCGGGAGAACAAAAAGGAAGTTGAACGAGAGACAATGGAGGTAATGGCAAGGACGGTAAGGGATGAATAAGGATTTTTGCACCCTCCAGGCTAGGGTGCTCTCCTAATTATAAAAACAAGTCTACCGATAGCAATTTATTACAGAAATCTATGCTGAGATACGCTTTAACCATATTAAATACATAATAATTGCAAAATATAACTCTTCTGGTGAGATATTGCGCATGCTCTAACACACTAACGTAGCCAGATTGTGTACTGACTGGTATATGCAGCGGGGACCTTACATGCAATGTCTTCTTCCTATCTCTTAAGTGAGGTCTCCTGATGGAATATTATTATAGAAATCTATGCTAGGATAACTCCTCTTCATTTTAAATGCATAATTTTACCAAAACATTATTTTTCTCGGGAGATATTGCGCATGCGCGAGCACCGTTTCAGGGGCACGCAGTACGGACTGAAGGCAACTGCATAATATAGCTTGCTGAGAGAGAGAGAGAGAGAGTGTGTGTGAGAGAGGGAGAGAGAGAGAGAGAGAGAGAGAGAGAGAGAGAGGTGGGAACTAAGGAAAGACGACAGGGAAGATATCTGAGGGCGGGAGAACAAAAAGGAGGCTGAACGAGAGACAATGGAGGTAATGGCAAGGACGGTAGGGGATGATTAAGGATTTTTGCACCCTACAGGCTAGGGCGCTCTCCTAATTATAAAGACAAGTCTACTGATAACAATTTATTACAGAAATCTATGCTGAGATACCCTCTAACCATACTAAATGCATATCATTCACAAAATAGAACTCCTCTGGTGAGATATTGCGCATGCGCTAACGGACTAACCTAGCCATATTGTGTACTGACTGGTATATACAGCGGGGACCTTACATGCAAGGTCTTCTTCATATCTCTTAAGGAAGGTCTACTGATGGAATGTTATAACCTATATAAACCTATACTAGGGCTTGGAGTAATCATTCTGACTCCATGATTACTCCAATGATTACTCCAAGGTTGTACGAACTGCATGCATTTTGGCGAACGGAGTCTATATACTGCTATCATGAAGTGAAGAGACAGCTTAACTGCTCGCTCAGCATACAGGACTTGGAGCATACAGTTGACCCAGTACTGGTTATATCATGGTGCCGTGTCGTAGCCGCCACCTCGGGTTTACGACCACACGAGTGTTTATTTCACAGACAGCCTCACATAATAATATATAATATGAGATAATAATAACTCTATAACATAAGCGGCCAACAAAACCCCAGTGCAATATTTATTGTAGAAATAATATTAGACCCATAACTGGACCCGGATCTTTCACAGTCGTAGGCGAGGTAGGTCAAGACATTTTCTCGTATAGTCTGGACCTCTATACAGTATGCATGAGAAACTCGTAACTTCTGTCAAGCCTTTGTATTATATGACATTTTGTAGTGGCATCTTTCAAGAATAGTCTTCCTTCCGCGATATTGCAGTTTGTTTCTGGAAGCCAGTGGGAGGTACTTTATACCGCCTCGCCCGCCGGGACCTGGGTACCTGGATGGTCCAGGAGCACCAGAGTTCAGGAGTCCAGTATTTGCACTTGGAGAGGTTCCCTTTCAACAGGATTTAGTCAAAGGCGAGCATCAACACGCGACAATATTATGTTCAACTTTATACTCAAATTCCTCTAATGTTAAATTAAACTCCCCGAGATTTTGCATTTATACTTTTCACACGCCTGGCAATTATGGAATTGTGTGTTTTATGCGAACAATATAACCTATTGTAAAACTATTCGTTGTAACCATTTGTAATTCATTTTCACCATTATAGTTAAAATGTTTTATACGCACACGCACACGCGCGCGCACACACGATACTATGCGGCCACGCGCGACGCACGACGCGACGACGAAACACAACGCAACACGCACACCGGGTTGACCACACGCAGCACACACCACACACGGCGCGCGCACATACACACGGCGAAACATCGGACACACACAGCACACCACACACACGACCAGTCGATCGGAGCGCCCGCGGGCCACGCAACACCGCACACAACACACACACACCCTCACACACACACACATACGCACATGTCCCACACAAAAGAGCGCACAGCGCACGCACACGGCACGACGCCCACGCAACACGCACAACGCCGCGCGCGGCGAAACGGACACACACACACACAGCACACCAAATAAACAGCACACACACACACCATACGCCGCCACAAACAAACACACACGACACACAGATACGCCACACACACACAGGCACACAGCACACACACACAACATACCGCACGACACACAACACACCACACACTCCACACACACACACAACCACAGGGCACAGAGCCCGCACGGCCGGCTACACAACACATCGCAACACGCACACAGGGTCAGCCCGCGCACACACACAACACACCAGCCCCGCCCACACACACACCACACACGCCCCCGAGCCACCCGCGCACACACCACCGCCACACCAGAACAGTAAACGGTCTGTTGTCGCTGCCTTGCAGGTGTAGCAACGCACGTGTAAACCTGGAGTGTGGCTTCATGTACGTGAGGCTGCGCTTCTACGAGCCTTTCTACGGCAGCGTCAGCGCCGTCACACCGTGTACCATTCCTCTACTCTACAGCGACGTCCGGCCTGCACGGCTGTCACGGCAGCCGAGGGCCGACCGCTTGCTCAATCCACCTATCGTACAACTAGACGGCTGCGGAACCACGTCCAAGCGCGTCTACGTAAGCTGAGCACGCACACGTACACGCGCATACACGCGCCGCGCGACAACACTGCACATTACCACGCGCAGCACGTACAGTCCGCACATACATGCACGGCACGTACCGCACATACACGCACGCAACGGAGCGCGCACATACACGCACACGAACAGCGTATCACGCACATACGAGCGCACGCACGTACACGCACATACACGCACGCACGAGCGCGCACATACACGCACGCACGAGCGCGCACATACACGCACGCACGAGCGCGCACACACGCACTCACATCCACGAACGTACGAACGCACTTGGTTTATATCACTTACTCATAATGTCTTCCGTAACGAACTGTTAATGCCCTTCATTGAGGTTTGGAGGTCAGACAGACAGACGATGATGGGCCGGGGTGACGGTAGTAGTAGTTACGTTTCGGTGCTTACCGTAACTTTCTATAGCGCCTACATTGTTGCAGTAACTATCATTTCAGGAGTGAATAATAATAGATCTAAGAATAATAATCTATTATTATTCACTCCTGATCGTTTGTTGTATAGGCCTCTAGTTGATATCGTTAGTAATAATAGTTATAGTAGTTGGTAATAGTTAGTTACTTACGACCTTAAGCGGCTAGTATGTATAAATTCCGTACACACGATGCACGATGATGAATGAATGCGACTATGGTTGGCCATCGTACTCAGAAATAATTATTTTTACCGCGGTTAAATTATGTGTATCAAGGCCTCTGATTGGGTATAAGGGCCATAATTTAAACCGCGGTCGAGTAATTTCTACCGCGGTAAAACTAGTTTTTTTCTGAGTACGTTGGCCAACCATATGCGACGCCATTACTGCAGAGCAACTACATGCACGAGAACGTGATCACTGTGAGGAGAAGCGGGGAGAACTATCTACCGCCAGGACACGACCTGCCCAGAAAGTTCGTGGTGTCGTGTACCTCGCCCTCCTACTTAGCCAGCGTCAACGATAGGTAGGTGTTACCGCCCCACTGCGTGTACCTCACCCTCCCACCTAGTCACTGACAACGATAGGTAGACAGTAGCCCTACCACCTGATTGCACACACGTTGATTGCACACGCGTTGATTGCACATCCGTTGATTGCACACACGTTGATTGCACATCCGTTGGTTGCACATCCGTTGATTGCACGCACATTGATTGCACATGCGTTAATTGCTCACACGTTGATTGCATGACGTTGCAGGCGCAATAGCAGGTACTGCGACAGGACAAGGCATGGACTTTACCGTCGTAACAAATTGCCAGGTAAGTCTCCTTTCTTTCTCTCCCTCCCACTCTCTCTCTCTCTCTCTTTCTCTCTTTCTCTCTCTCTCTCTCTCTATCTCGCCCGCTGTCTCTCTCTCTCTCTCTCTCTCTCTCGCCCGCTGTCTCTCTCTCTCTCTCTTTCGCCCGCGCTCTCTCTCTCTCTCTCTCTTTCTCTCTCGCCCGCTCTCTCTCTCTCCCCCTCTCTCTCTCTCCCTGTTTGCCTGTCTGTCTGTCTCTCTTTCTCTTTCTCTCTCGCCTCTCTTCTTCTCTCTCTCGCGTTCTCTCTCGATCGCTCACTTGCGCGCGCTCTCTCTCTCTCGCTCTCTTTCCTTTTCCCTTCCCTTTTCTTTACATATCGTGTAATAGCGTGTTGTACATTGATGTCCTGATGTCATCCGTTAAATAACGTCTGTATTTCAGACGTACACCTGGGTGACGAATGCAGGTTCACCCAGCAATGCTTAGACGATAATACCTATTGTCACCGCGAGAAGGCGCGGCTAGGGCATTGTCTGTGTCGATCCGGTTACCTTGCCAACAGGATGCCTTACAGCCCGCTGCAGAAGGGCTATCGCGAGGTTTTCACCTGCCTACCTAAAGGTACGATACCTCTAACAACAACAACAACAACAACAACAACAACAACAACAACAACAACAACAACAACAACAACAACAACAACACTGACAATAACAACGACGCAACAACGATGTGCGCTTGAAATCCCAAATAACTTCGGACGTACGCGAACAATTAATTTATCGCCAACTTGATCTTTCTCGTATTTATTCACGTGATCGTTTTACCGACTGACCGAAATCGTCAAATAAAGCCTTCCCTTATATTATATATAACTTAATCCCTCTTTATATTTATTTTATTTATTATGGATGTGATGTTAATGTATTAATATCACAGCAATGTGTATTAATCTTACAGATGGCACGATTCCGCTGCTGCCGCCGCCGCCGCCGCCAGTGCCTCTAGCGGCAGTACACGTCGAGACGCCCCCTGACGGCAGCTACCTGCCGAATCCGCTCATCGGATCCGAGATTCCGTCGTACGCGGCGCCGCACATACTGCACCCGCTCTTCGGGCGCCATCTGCCCACCGTCTACGCTTACCCGCCCCCCGGCGACTACCGCCCGCACGGACTGGCAGGCGGGCCGCCTCACGGGCTGCAAGGCGGCGGCTTCCCGCTCGCGCCAGTACTGGACGGAGGTCACCCTGAAGGTCACGGAGGTCACCCTGGAGGTCACGGAGGTCCCCATCCTGGCGGTTACGAATCTCATCCTGGAGGTCACGGGCCTCACCTTGAAGGTCAAGGTCCTCATATTGAAGGTCAAGGACCTCATCTTGAAGGTCAAGGTCCACATCCTGACGATCAAGGTCCTCATCCTGAAGGTCACAGACCTTATCCTGAAGGCCACGGACACCACCCTGAAGGCCACGGACACCACCCTGAAGATCACGGACACCACCCTGAAGGTCACGGACACCACCCTGAAGATCACGGACACCACCCTGAAGGTCGGCGACCTGATCATGAAGCTGACGCTCAGCAGGTGACGGGCGATCCCAACTTTACGACTCACTACCAGGACGACTACCTGGCCAGATCTACCTCCCGTCCGCACCCCCTCGACCAACCCGCGGGACACGACTACAGCGACTACGAGAGCAGAGGGAAAGACACGGGCTCTGCGGGCGGCGACGCGGCCAGCGGAGGAGGTTCCCAAGCGACGGAGCGCCCCACTCCTTCTCCTTTCGGTGATTCCCTCCGACTGAAGACGGAGGACGCGTTTGCGACGTCCGAGGAAGAGGTGACCACTCCGTCATACACCTCCACTCCCGCGACCACCGATTACACCGACGCTAGAGGGGAAACCGGAGCGTGGCAGGAGGAGACGGAGAGAGCTGCTGCTGTACAGAAGGAGCCGCGGGCCGCGCGTGCGCAGACGGTCGGTGACGCGGGCCGTGACGTCATCAGTAGCGAGGCGGTGACGTACGCATCCACCGAACCCACTACTGCTCGCTGGCCGGCAACTGCGGAAGAACAGGAAGAGGCGGAGGAGGAGGAGGAGGAAGAGGAGAAGGAGGAGGAAGAGCAGGAGAAGGAATACTCCATAGAAGAGAGTCGTAGGGAGGACACCAGCGGCGTAGATCGAACTTCCCCCGTTCGATTTCCCACGTCGGAGACTCGCCAAATAACCGATAACACTGACGTCACTTCTCTCACGCGAACAGAAACGAATGACGTCACTTCTCCGCTCACCCGCACAGAAACGAATGACGTTACAACTCCGGTCACCCAAGCAGAAACGAATGGCGTCACTACACCGCTCACTCGCACAGAAACGGAAGTAACGGAGGCGACAAGTGTCGACACGCACACTATCGAAACTAGCGGGCGTACCGACGGTGATGACATCACCCACGGAGATGCGTTCTCTTCCGAGCAACAACCAGCGACTCCTGTGGGCAGCGAGCATCGTGCGTCGGTCGACGCCGGATCCAAATCCGAATCGAAATCGGACTGGATCAAGATGAAGTTCAGTGACTTCACTGCGCGCGGGAAGCTGCGATGGTCGGTGACGATGCAGACGATGCAAGACGCCGCCGCATCCGCCACTAATGGCTTCACTGATGGCTTCACTGATGGCTTCACTGATGAGACCACAGCAGCAGCAGCAACAGCAGCTACGGAGACAGGGGAAGCGTCGGCTAACGATGGCAACAATCGTGTGTCGGCTGACGGAGCCACCGATGCGAGCACGGAGCCGACGTCACAGCAGGCTAACGCGCGCGACAGGAATGCACTAGAACATGCAGCTAGTGTTCATCAAGCGACGGACGCTGCAGGGAGCGACAGCACACGAGGGGATTTAACCGAAGTACCGACTGCTGCAGCTACTGATGAGGGGACATGGTCAGGACGTGATGTGGGGCCCCACCGCCGCCACCACAACGTCATCACACCGTTACCGCTGCCGACGTTACGCTCTCACCGGCTGCTGCCATCCACGGAAGAACCCGCGGTACCTTCAATGCCACCTACTCCATCTACGGACGAACACACGGCGCCGTCACTGCCACCTACTCCATCCACGCAAGCACCCACAGTGCCTTCACTGCCATCTAGCGAGCGGTTGTGGTCGAAGATCGAGCGCAAGATGGCGACTGCGAGTTATGGTGACGTAGCGAAGGACGCGCAGGGAAGGCCAGTCACCTCGAAATACAGCGACTACAGCTTCCGACCGGCGCGCCCACCGCACGTTGACATGCCTATAGCGCCACCCGTGACGTCAGACACCCCAGTGACATTAGACGCGGCAGTGACGTCAGACACACCAGTGACGTCAGATGCAGCAGTGACGTCAGACACCGCACCGCGCGCTGGCATGCCCACAGCGACAACAATGACGTCAGAAATCGCCTCACGCATGACAGAAGTGACGTCAGACACAGCAGTGACGTCAGACACCGCACCGCGCGCTGCTCCGTGAGACGTGGTGGTGCTCATGGAGACGTGGGAATGTTTCATGAGGCGTGGTGGATGTCCCTCAATGAGACGTGGTGATGTCTTCATGAGGCCAGGCGATTGGCTCACTAAGGCGAGGAAGATGTCTTATAAAGACGTGGTGGTGTTCATGATAGTGGTGATGTGCTTCATGAGAGTGTGGATGTCTCATGAGGCTCAGGCGATGGCTCCACTAGAGCGCAGGAAGGATGCTCTTATAAGACGTGGTGGTGTCTCATGAGACGTGCAGAGTGGGTGTCTCATGAGACGTGTGGATGTCTCATGAAGACGTGGTGGACATGTCTCACGAGGCGCGCGGGAATGATGTCTCATGAGAAACACAGTAATGCTTTGTGGGGCACGAGATATCCGATTTACGGACGACATAGTAGATGTCTCAAGAGGCATAGTAGATGTCTGCATGAGGCATGCCAGAGACTGTCCCATCGTGAGGCATTGCAGGTGTCTCATCGCGAGACCATAGGCAGATGTCTCACGAGGCATAGCAGATGTCCACGAGCTCATGCAGATGTCTCCATCGCGGAGATATAGTTAATGTGCTCACGAGGCCACTGGCTGATGCCTCACCGTGAGGCATGGTAGATGTCTCATCACTAGGCATAGCAGATGTCTCAGGAGGCACGGTAGATGTCTCATCACTAGCATAGCAGATTCTCACGAAGCACGGTAGATGTCTCATCACTAGCATAGCAGATGTCTCACGAGGCACGGTAAATGTCTCATCACTAGGCATGGCAGATGTCTCACGAGCACCGGTAGATGTCTCATCACTAGCATTAGCAGATGTCTCACGAGGCACAGTAAATGTGTCATCACTAGGCATAGCCAGATGTCTCACGAGGACAGGAGTAAATGTGTCATCACTAGGCGATAGCAGATGTTCTCACGAGGCACGGTAAATGTGTCATCACTATGCATGAGCAGATGCTCACGAGGCACGGTAGATGTCTCATCATTAGGCATAGCGGATGGTCTCACGTAAGCAATGGTAGATGTCTCATCACTAGGCAAGAGCAGCGTCTCACGAGGAATGGTAGATGTCTCATCACTAGCATAGCATGAGTGTCTCACGAGGCACTGTAGATGCTCGATCACTGTAGGCATAGAGATGTCCACGAGCACGGTAGATGTCTCATCACTAGGCATAGCAGATGGTCTCCGAGGCACGGTAGATGTCTCATCGACTTCAGAGCAGATGTCTCATCAGCAGCGTAGACTTTCTCATCACTAGGCATGCAGATTCTCACGAGGCACGGTAGATGTCTCATCACGGTAGCATAGCAGATGTCTCACGAGGCACGGTAGATTGTTCTCATCACTAGGCATAGCAGATGTCTCACGAAGCAGCGGTAGATGTCTCATCACTATGGCATTGCAGATGTCTCACGAGCACGCTAGATGTCTCATCACTAGCAAGTAGCAGATGTCTCACGAGGCACGGTAGATGTCTCATCACTAGGCATAGCAGATGTCTCACGAGGCAGCGGTAGATGTCTCATCACTAAGCATAGCAGATGTCTCACGAGGCACGGTAATGTCTCATCACTAGGCCATAGCAAGATTCTCCATCGTCATCGTCGGCGGTCAGTTCTATAAGGTGTATGCGTCAGTATGGCTTCACCTCCCGACGCTGTCACGTGCTCCGCTACCCTACGTGCCGAGCCAGCGTCACTGACAAAGTCACCAACTGCTGTGTTATCTCCAGAAAAACCCGCCGCCCGTTCACCAGTCACTATCGTTGGCGCTGCTGTGATGACCTTGACTGGTTTATTCGTGAGGACAGCTCGTCAGCCGCCCGTCAACGACGTGGCGACGGTGCTGCCATCTGTGAGCGCTGTCTTCTGGCGACCGATCTGCGACAGACTATCGAGCACTCCGCTAGAGAGATGGCGCTCACGGGCGCCGTATAGGCACGGCCGGACACCGCGAGTCTGTGATAGGGATGCAGCGTCGTCGTAGTGGTCGGATTCGGATCTCCCTCCGATGTTGCCGTGGTTACGCGTTTGTCATTACCGACGCGCGCCGGTGTTCGATTGATGTTGATGAAAGTAACAGCTTCCATCGCGCGGATCCGGATCAGCTTCGCCGGGCGTCGGAGTAGAGATCGGTTTCGACGTTCGGATCGGAATTCGGGTCTTGTTGTTGAACGGCGCCGGTTTCCGTTTGGAACGTTTCGCGAGTCTCGCCAGACTGATATCGACGCGGCTGTTGCCCGTGCGTTGTGGCCATAAAATCGAGTTCTCGTAGGAGTGCAAGAAGTAGTAGGTGGAGGGGAGTAGTGCGGGGTCTCCGTAGGAGTGCTAGAAGTAAATAGAAGGAGGGGTACGTGCGCTCGGGTCTCCGTAGGAGTGCTAGAAGTAATAGAAGGGAGGGGAGTGCGCTGGGCGTCTCCGTAGGATTGCTAGAAGTATAGAAGGAGAGAGTGCGCTGGGGGTCCGTCAGGAGTGCATAGAAGGAGTAGGATAGGGGAGCTGGATTGTAGAGAGTTGCTTAGAGTAGTAGGTGGAGTGGGAGTGTGCTGGGGTTCTTCCGTAGGATTTGGCTAGAGAATAGAAGGAGGGAGTGTGTGGCGGTCTGCCGTAGGAAGTGCTAGAATGTAGGAGTGGAGTGGCGAGTATGCTGGGGTCTCCGTAGGATTGTAGAAGCTAATAGAAGGAGGGAGTGGGTGGGGTCCTC
>NW_014577461.1:109128-116084 GCF_000485595.1 Priapulus caudatus
GCACGGCTGATGTCTCACGAGCACGGCTGATGCCTCACCGTGAGGCATGGTAGATGTCTCATCACTAGGCATAGCAGATGTCTCAGGAGGCACGGTAGATGTCCTCATCACTAGCATAGCAGATGTCTCACGAAGCACGGTAAATGTCTCCATCACTAGCATAGCAGATGTCTAACGAGGCACGTAAATGTCTCATCACTAGCATGGCAGATGTCTCACGAGGCACGGTAGATGTCTTCATCACTAGGCATTAGCAGATGTCTCACGAGGCACAGTAAATGTGTCATCACTAGGCATAGCCAGAATGTCTCACGAGGACAGTAAATGTGTCATCACTAGGCCAATAGCAGATGTCTCACGAGGCACGGTAAATGTGTCATCACTATGCATAGCAGATGTCTCACGAGGCACGGTAGATGTCTCATCATTAGGCATAGCGGATGTCTCACGAAGCATGGTAGATGTCTCATCACTAGGCAAAGCAGACGTCTCACGAGGAATGGTAGATGTCTCATCACTAGGCCATAGCTAGATGTCTCACGAGCACGGGGTAGATGTCTCATCACTAGGCATAGCAGATGTCTCACGAGGCACGGTAGATGTCTCATCACTAGGCATAGCAGATGTCTCACGAAGCGACGTAGATGTCTCATCACTAGGCATAGCAGATCGTTCACGAGGCACGGTAGATGTCTCATCACTAGGCATAGCAGGATGTCTCACGAGGCACGGTAGATGTCTCATCAACTAGGGAAGCAAGATGTCTCACGAGGCACGGTAATGGTCTCATCACTAGGCATAGCAGATGTCTCACGAGCACGGTAGATGTCTCATCACTATGGGCGATTAGGCATGATGTCTCACGAGGCACGCGGTAGATGTCTCATCCACTAGGCATAGCAGATGTCTCACGGAGCACGGGTAGATGTCTCATCACTAGCATAGCAGATGTCTTCACGAGGCACGGTAAGATGTTTCATCATCAGTAGGTGTCTCAGCAGTCATCACTAGGCATAGCAGATTCTCCATCGTCATCGTCGCGGGTAGTTCTATAAGGTGTATGCGTCAGTATGGCCTTCACCTCCACCGCTGTCACGTGCTCCGCTACCCTACGTGCCGAGCCAGCGTCAGACAAGTGCAACGAAACTGGCTGTGTTATCTCCAGAAAAACCCGCCGCCCGTTCACCAGTCACTATCGTTGGCGCTGCTGTGATGACCTTGACTGGTTTATTCGTGGAGGACAGCTCGTCAGCGCCCGTCAACCGTGCGACGGTGCTGCCATCTGTGAGCGCTGTCTTCTGGCGGCCGATCTGCGACAGACGATCGAGGAACTCCGCTAGAGAGATGGCGCTCACGGGCGCCGTATAGGCACGGCCGACACCGCGAGTCTGTGATAGGGATGCAGCGTTCGGTCGTAGGGTCGGATTCGGATCCCCTCCGATTGTTGCCGTGGTTACGCGTTGTCATTACCCGACGCCGCGCGGTGTGGCTTCTGATTGATGTTGATAAGAAGTAACAGCTTCCATCGCCGGATCCGGATCAGCTTCGCCGGCGTCGGTGTAAGCGGAATCGGTTCGACGTTCGGATCGGAATTCGGGTCTTGTTGTTGAACGGCGCCGGGTTTCCGTTTGGAACGTTTCCGGTCTTCGGCAGACTCGAATATCGACGCGGTGTTGCCGGCGTCTGTGGCCATAAATCGAGTCTCCGTAGGAGTGCTAGAAGTAGTAGGTGGAGGGGAGTGTGCTGGGGTCTCCTAGGAGGCTGCTAGAAGTAATAGAAGGAGGGGAGTGCGCTCGGGGTCTCCGTAGGAGTGCTAGAAGTAATAGAAGGAGGGAGTGCGCTGGGGTCTTCCGTAGGATTGCTAGACAGTATAGAAGGAGAGGAGTGCGCTGGGGTCCGTCAGAGTGCTAGAAGCGTAGTAGGATGGGGAGTATGCTGGGATCTCCGGTAGGATGCTAGAAGTAGTGAGGTGGAGTGGGGAGTGTGTGGGGTTCTCCGTCAGGATGCTAGAGTAATAGAAGGAGGGAGTGTGTGCGGGTCTGCCGTCAGGAGTGCTAGATAGTAGTAGGTGGAGGGGAGTATAGCTGGGGTCTCCCGTAGGATTGCGCTAGAAGCTAATAGAAGGAGGGGAGTGTGGTGGGTCTCCGTAGGATTGCCTAGAAGTAAATGAAGGAGGGAGTGTGGCTGGGTGCCTCCAGCATCCGTCGAGAGTTAGTGATGTAGGACGGGTCTGTCTCTCTCCGCCTTTCCACAGCGTTCGTCCTGCGTGGTAGGGTCGTCGGGTGGTTGACACTGACACCGGGCTGCCACTGGTGGGCGCGTGCGGCGTGAACTTCTTAATGTGCGCTGTGTGAGGGCGCGCGATTTATTGCCTGTGTGTTCGCCGCTCCACGTTCACTAACTTTCGTGCCGGTAGATGGCGTTGAATTCCATCGGTGCGCGCGAGTGCGTCTGTGAGGGAGTTTAGTGATGCGGCTTCGCTGCTTCTCTCTGCTGCTCTCCTTGCTCTGTGGCGACGTTCGCCGTGGCGTCGCTCAGTCGATCGGGGTCACCGAACAACAGTCGTACGTTCTTACAATGTCATCTGAGGTGCGGATTGGTGGCATGTTTTGCGCAGAGAGTTACCACCAGTGACGCGTGGGGCAACGTATGACGTCGACTACTGTGTCTGACCGTCATTGTTGTCGCTGTGGGCATGCCAGCGCGTGGTGCGGTGTCTGACGTCACTGCTGTGTCTGACGTCACTTCTGTCATGCGTGAGGCGATTTCTGACGTCATTGTTTGTCGCGTGGGCATGGTGAGACACCCACCACGTCTCACGAGACATCCACCACGTCTCATGAGACATCCACCATGTCTCATGAGACATCCACCACGCCTCATGAAACACCCACCACGTCTCATGAGATACCCACAGCGGCTCATGAGACATCCACCACGCCTCATGAGACATCCACCACGCCTCATGAGACATCCACCACGCCTCATGAAACACCCACCACGTCTCATGAGACATCCACCACGCCTCATGAGACATCCACCACGTCTCATGAGACACCCACCGCGGCTCATGAGGCACCTGGCCGACGACCCGACGGTGGGGCCTCGGGCTCCAGATTTGACGTGTTTGCGAGGGACCGGAGCAGCCGAGATAGGAACGCACACAGCCCGGACGTAGACGGTTACTACGTACGCCTACATGGCTTCATCCTGCCTCTTTACAGGAGAGGGCCGCAGGACGGCGACGGCGCCGACATGTGGGTTAGAGGAGGGGAGCTCTATCGGTCTCTCTATGAGAGCAACTGGAGTGTCAAGAGAAGGCCGCTAGAAACGCACTGATCACGCGTTTAATTGTTGGCAAGAAATCAGATGCTGTTTTTTTCTGAGGGAGGAGAATGGGAACACTATAACGAGGGGCCTAATAGTATCCTATAGTGTCAGACAAGATGGTAGGAGGAACTTCTACTGGAGAAGAGTGCCTGACTGTGTATGTGTGAAGACGTATGTCTATGGTCTAAGGAGTGCCATCGTACTCAGAATTATTTGTTTTTACCGCGGTTAAATTATAGCCCTTTTACACAATCAGAGGCTTTGTTAAACATAATTTAAACTTTATAAAAATAATTTATCCGCAGTTAAAATGTTGTGTAACAAGGCCCTTGTTTGGGTAAAAAGGGCCGTAATTTAACCGCGGTAAAATTGTAGCCCTTTACCCTATCAGATGCCTTGTTACGCATAATTTAAGCGCTGATAAATTATTTTTACCGCGGTAAAAATAATTATTTCTGTCTACGTCCAACGACATGTGTCTCTGTACAGGTACTGAGTATTATCGTAATCTGGGAGGAGTAGCTGACTCTATCTACAGAGACCTGCGTCCCTGCAGGCTGCAGAGTATTATCGTAATCTGGGAGGAGTAGCTGACTCTATCTAATAGCACTCCTACGGAGACCCCAGCACACTCCCCTCCACCTACTACTTCTAGCACTCCTACGGAGACTCGATTTATGGCCACACGCGGCGACACCGCGTCGATATTCCAGTCTGCCGAGACCGAAACGTTCCAAACGGAAACCGGCGCCGGTTCAACAACAAGACCCGAATTCCGATCCGAACGTCGAACCGATTCCGTCTACACCGACGCCGGCGAAGCTGATCCGGATCCGGCGATGGAAGCTGTTACTTCATCAACATCAATCAGACACCGCGCGGCGTCGGTAACGACAACCGTAACCACGGCAACATCGGAGGAGGATCCGAATCCGACCCTACGACCGACGCTGCATCCCTATCACAGACTCGCGGTGTCCGGCCGTGCCTATACGGCGCCCGTGAACGCCATCTCTCTAGCGGAGTTCCTCGATAGTCTGTCGCAGATCGGCCGCCAGAAGACAGCGCTCACAGATGGCAGCACCGTCGCACGGTTGACGGGCGCTGACGAGCTGTCCTCCACGAATAAACCAGTCAAGGTCATCACAGCAGCGCCAACGATAGTGACTGGTGAACGGGCGGCGGGTTTTTCTGGAGATAACACAGCAGTTGGTGACTTTGTCAGTGACGCTGGCTCGGCACGTAGGGTAGCGGAGCACGTGACAGCGTCGGGAGGTGAAGCCATACTGACGCATACACCTTATAGAACTACCGCGACGATGACGATGGAGGAATCTGCTATGCCTAGTGATGAGACATCTACCGTGCCTCGTGAGACATCTGCTATGCCTAGTGATGAGACATCTACCGTGCCTCGTGAGACATCTGCTATGCCTAGTGATGAGACATCTACCGTGCCTCGTGAGACATCTGGGTACGTGCTATGCTGCCTAAGTGATTAGACATCTAAACCAGTGCCTCGTGAGACATTCTGGCTATTGCCTAGTGATGAGACATCTAACGGTGGGCCTCGTGAGACATAACCTGCTATGCTTAGTTGATGAGGAATCTAGCCGTGCCTTACGTGAGACGATCTGCTATGCCTAGTGATGAGACATCTACAGTCGCTTCGTGAGACATCTGCGTATGCCGTAGTGATAGACATACTACCGCTGCCTCGTGAGGACATACTGGCTATGCCTAAGCTGATGAGACACTTACCCCGTGCCTCGTGCAGACATCTGCTATGGCCTAGTGAGATAGACATCTACCATTCCGTCGTGAGACGTCTGCTTGCCTAGTGAATGAGACATCTACCGATGCTTGTCGTGAGCAATCCGCTATGCCATCAACATGATGAGACATCTACGTGCCCTCGTGAAGACTCTGTTAATGCATAGTGATGACGCAATTTACCGGTGCATCGCGTGAGACATCCTGCTATTGCCTAGTGATGACACAATTTATGCTGTCCCTCGTGAGACATACTGCTATGGCCTAGATGATGAACTACATGTTACTGTGCCTCGTGAGATTCATCTGCTATTGCCTTAGTATGAAGTACATCTACCGTGCCTTCGTGGAGACCATCTGCCATGGCCCTAGTGATGAGACATTTACCGTGCACTCGTAGACATCTGACTATGGCCTAGTGATGAAGACATTTACCGTGCTCGGTGAAGAATCGCTATGCCTAAGTGATGAGCACATCTACCGTCCTCCTGAGACAGTCTGCTATGCGCTAGTGATGAGACATTCTACGTGCTGTCCTGCACGACACTCTGCTCATCGCTAGTGATGAGACATCTGACCATGCCTCTCACTGGTGAGCCATCAGGCCGTGCCTCGCGAGACATCTATATTATATCTCGGCGATGAGACATCTGGCCATGACTCGCGTGAACATTCTGCTATGGCCTCGTGAGAACCACTCTGACTATGTCTCGCGATGAGACACCTGCAAATGCCTCACGCATGGGGACATCTGCTATGCCTCATGAGACATCTATCCTATGCCGTCGTCGAGACAGTCTTCTATGTCTCCGTAACGCGAATATCTGCGGTGCCCCACAAAGCATCTACTTGTGTCCTCCATCGAAGACAGTCCATCGCCCGCCGCCTCGGTGAGATCATCCACGCAAGCGTCCTCATGAGACATCACACGTCTCATGAGACACCCACCCCGTCTCATGAGACTCACCACCAACGTTTAATACAGACATCTTCCTCGCCTAGTGAGCCATCGCCTGTCGCCTCATGAGACATCTCACCACGTCTCATGATAAGAACATGCACACAACGTATCATGAGAACACCGCACCAACGTGGGGGGTCTTAAGAGACATCTTCCTCGCTAGTGAGGCCCATCGCGGCTGCGCCTCATGAAGACATCCACCACGGGGCCCACAGCGTCTGCATGACGACCATCCACACACCCGCACTCATGGAAGAACAAATCTCACTGCCGGACGTCCATGAGACAGAGACATGACACGCACGTCTCACGAGACCATGCACGGCGGCACGTCTCATGAAGACACTCCACCACGATTCATGAGACAGCCCACCACGCCTCAGAGAACAGCCCATCCACGTTCTCATGAGATAACCCACCCCCGCGGGCTCATCGAGGAATTCCACCACGCCTTCATGGAGACTCCACCACGGGCCTCATGAGACAGTCCGGAACTTGACGCTCAGAGACACCGGCGGGCCCCGGGGCGGGGGGCGGGGGGGGGCGATTGGTCGGTTGCTGCGGTCCGTCGCATGCCGACCCGCGGCTTGCGATTGAGCGACCTTGGCTCCGACGACCCGCTACGGTGGGCCCGTCGCTCCAGATTTGACGTTTTGCGAGGGGACCGGAGCAGCCGACGATGAGGAACGACAGGGCACAGCCCGGTCGGATCGTAGACGCGTTACGTACGTACGCCTACATGCTTCGATCCTGCCTCCTTTACAGGAGAAGGCGCCGTCCAGGACGGCGACGCGCCGACATGTGGCTTAGCAGGAGGGGCAGACTCTATCGGTCTGCTCTATGAGAGCAACTGGAGTGTCAAGAGAAGCGCCGCCTAGAAACGCAACTGATG
>NW_014577461.1:116983-120574 GCF_000485595.1 Priapulus caudatus
CCGAAGTACCCGACTGAGCTGCAGCTACTGATGAGGGGACAATGGTGCAGGGACGTGATGTGGGGGCGCGCCACCGCCGCCACCACAGACGTCATCACCCGCGTTACCGCTGCCGAACGGGTTGTTACGCTCTCACCGGCTGCTGCCATCCACGAAGAACCGGCGTACGCGTTCAATGCCACCTACTCATCTACGGACGAACAACACGCGCGCGTCAGCTGCCACCTGACTGCGCATGCCACGCAACACCCACAGTGCCTTCACTGCCATCTAGCGAGCGTTGTGGTCGAAGATCGAGCGCAAGATGGCGACTGCGAGTTATGGTGACGTAGCGAAGGACGGCGGGAAGGCCAGTCAGCCGCTCGAAATCAGGCGACTACAGCTTCCGACCGGCGCGCCCACCGCACGTTGACATGGCCTATAGCGCCACCCGTGACGTCAGACACGCCCAGTGTCATTAGACGCGGGCAGTGACGTCCGACACACGCAGTGACGTCAGATGGCAGCAGTGACGTCAGACAGCCGCACCGCGCGCTGGCATGCCCACAGCGCGACAACAATGACGTCAGAATTCGGCCTCATGCATGACAGAAGTGACGTCAGATCACAGCAGTGACGTCAGACAGCCGCACCGCGGCGCTGGAATGCCTCACGGCGACAACAATGACGTCAGAAATCGCCTGCAGCGCATGAACCAGAAGTGACGTCAGACACAGCAGTGACGTCAGACACCGCACCACGCGCTGGCATGCCCACAGCGACAACAATGACGTCAGACACAGTAGTGACGTCATACGTTGCCCAACGCGTCACTGTGGTAACTCATGCGCAAAACCATGCCACCATCCGCACCTCAGATGACATTGGTAACGACGTACGACTGTTGTTCGGTGACCCCGATCGACTGAGCGACGCCACGGCGGACGTCGCCACAGAGCAGGAGAGCAGCAGAGAGAAGCAGCAAGCCGCATCACTAAACTCCCTCACAGACGCACTCGCGCGCACCGATAGAATTACAACGCCATCTACCGGCACAGAAGTTAGTGAACGTGGAGCGGCGAACACACGAGCAATAAATCGCGCGCCCTCACACACCACATTAAGAAGTTCACGCCCGCACGCGCCACCAGGTGGCAGCCCGGTGTCAGTGTCAACCACCGACGACCCTACCACGCAGACGAACGTTGTGACAAGGCGGAGAGACAGACCCGTCTACATCACTAACCTCTCGACGGATGCTGGGAGCACCCCAGCACACTCCCCTCCTTCTATTACTTCTAGCAATCCTACGGAGACCCCACCACACTCCCCTCCTTCTATTACTTCTAGCAATCCTACGGAGACCCCAGCATACTCCCCTCCACCTACTACTTCTAGCACTCCTACGGAGACCCCACCACACTCCCCTCCTTCTATTACTTCTAGCAATCCTACGGAGATCCCAGCATTCTCCCCTCCTCCTCCTTCTAGCACTCCTACGGAGACCCCAGCGCACTCCTCTCCTTCTATTACTTCTAGCAATCCTACGGAGACCCCAGCACACTCCCCTCCACCTACTACTTCTAGCAATCCTACGGAGATCCCAGCATACTCCCCTCCTACTCCTTCTAGCACTCCTACGGAGACCCCAGCGCACTCCTCTCCTTCTATTACTTCTAGCAATCCTACGGAGACCCCAGCGCACTCCCCTCCTTCTATTACTTCTAGCACTCCTACGGAGACCCCAGCGCACTCCCCTCCTTCTATTACTCCTATAACTTCTAGCAGCCTCCTAGGAGACCCCAGCACAACTCCCCTCACCACCTACTACTTCTAGCACTCCTACGGAGAACTCGATTTTATGGCCACAGACGCACGGGCAACACCGCGTCGCATATCAGTCTGGCCGAAGACCTCGCCCGAAACGTTCCAAACGGAAACCGGCGCCGTCAACAACAAGACCGCGAATTCCGATCCGAACGTCGAACCGTTCCGCTTACACCGACGCACGGCGAAGCTGATCCGATCCGCGATGGAAGCTGTTACTCTTATCAACATCAATCAGAATGCCTACACCGCGCGGGTCGGTAAGACAACGCGTAACCACGGCAACAATCGGAGGAGGGATCCGAATCACGACGCACTACGACGCGAACGCTGCATCCCTATCACAGACCTCGCGGTGTCCGGCCGTGCCTATACGGCGCTCCGTGAGCGCCATCTCTCTAGCGAGTCGCTCGATGTCTGTCGCTAGATCGGCCGCCAGAAGACAGCGCTGCACAGATGCACACCGTCCGCACGGTTGACGGGCGCTGACGAGCTGTCCTAACCACGAATAAACCAGCAAGGTCATCACAGCACGCGCCAACGATAGTGACTGGTCGAACGGGCGGACAGGGTTTTTCTGCGAGATAACCACAGCACGTTCTTCGTTGCACTTGTCCTGACGCTGCTCGGCACGTAGGGTAGCGGCAGCACGTGACAGCGGTGGAGGTGAAGCCATACTGAACGCATACACCTTATAGAACTAACCCGCGACGATGACGAATGGAGAATTCTGCTATGGCCTACGGTGATGAACATTACCGTCCTGTGAGACATCTGCTACTGCTTATGATGAAACATCTACCGCTGCTCGTGAAGACATTCTGCTATGCCTATGATGAGACAATCTACCCGTGGCTCCGTGAGACATCTGACTATGCTAGTGGTATGAGACATCTACCGCGTGCCTCGTGAGACATCATCAATCGCCATAGTCGATGGACATCTACCGTGCGTCGTGAGACATCTGCTATGCCTAGTGATGAAGACCATTACCGTGCCTCGTGAGACATCTGCTCTCCCTAGTGATGAGACATCTACCGTGCCTCGTGAGACATCCTGCTATGCCTAGTTGATGAGAATCTAGCCGTGCCTCGTGAACGATCTGGCTATGGCCTAGTGATGAGACATCTACAAGTCGCTTCGTGAGACATCTGCTATGCCGTAGTGATGAACATACTACCGTGCCTCGTGAGACATACTGCTATGCCTAGTGATGAGACACTACCCCGTGCTCGTGAGACATCTAGCTATGGCCTAGTGAGTAGACATCTACCATTCCTCGTGAGACGTCTGCTTTGCCTAGTGATGAGACATCTCCGATGGCTTCGTGAGACATCCGCTATGCCTCAAATGATGAGACATCTACCGTGCCTCGTGAAGACTCTGCTAATTGCATAGTGAATGACGCACATTTACCGGTGCCTCGGTGAGACATCCTGCTATTGGGCCTAGTGATGACACATTTAATACTGTCCCTCGTGAGACATCTGGCTATGGCCTAGATGATGACACATGTTACTGTGCACTCGTGAGACATCTGCTAATGCTAGTGGATGAAGACATCTACCGTGCCTTCGTGAGACATCTGCCATGCTAGTGATGAGACATTTACCGTGCCGTCGTAGACATCTGACTATGCTAGTGATGAGACATTTACCGTGCTCGTGAGAATCGCTATGCTAGTGATGAGACATCGTAACCGTCCTCCTGAGACAGTCTGCTATGCCTAGTGATGAGACATCTACCCATGCCCACGGTGAGGCATCAGCCGTGCTCGCTGAGACA
>NW_014577461.1:121779-126171 GCF_000485595.1 Priapulus caudatus
AATCCGTACGTCGAGCCGTTTAGATTTGTGCCGCAATTCTGCATTTCCTCCCTATACCTTAAGTTAAGGAGGGAATGTTCCCCCTTCTTTTACACCTCTTGACCTTTGACCTTTGACCCCCAGCTTCGACATCCCAACTCGTTTTCGGATTACCCACCCTACGTCCCGACTTTCGAATCCGTACGTCGAGCCGTTTAGATTTGTGCCGCAATTCTGCATTTCCTCCCTATACCTTAAGTTAAGGAGGGAATGTTCCCCCTTCTTTTACACCTCTTGACCTTTGACCTTTGACCCCCCAGCTTCGACATCCCAACTCGTTTTCGGATTACCCACCCCACGTCCCGACTTTCGAATCCGTACGTCGAGCCGTTTAGATTTGTGCCCAACTGTTGACGGACGCACGGACGCACGGACGCACACACGGACAATCATGCGATTCTACAAGCTGCATCCGACTTCGTCAGATGAGCTAAAAAAGCAGATTTAAACCAACAAACTGCAGTCATGCAGTGCACACAGGCGCGCGCGCACACTCCCGCATGCACACGGACGCACGCACATACGCATGCACGCACGCATGCACTCATGCACACACACGCGTAGACGCAGGCAAGCAAATATAAAAAAAATACTAGCAACAAAACTTGCGAGTAAATAACAATCACATCATCCTTTCTCATCTAAATGGCAAGTTCAAAATATGTGTAATGAAAGACATGCTCAGACCCTCCTTACGCTCTCAACAAAACTGATCAGCTAGTACTATATAATTACTAAGTACATTTTGACACGTCTAATCACTGATCAACTACTGAGCGTTTACACATTACAACTACATCACAAAATCGCACAGCAAAAACCTACTTCAGGCTTACGAAGCCTCTACATTTCCCCGAGCTCATACCTACTCACACCTTCGACACTTGGCTAAGAGGCGATGCTATCAACATATTTACACATCTTCCAAATCACTGCAAAGGCTAGTGTTAATTGCGTGTGCGTGCGTGCGTGCGTGGTAACCCAACTTAAACGACAGGTTAAATATGTTCACCTGTAGAGTGACCTCATCGTTCTAGACCACCATCACGTATAACCTAAGGCACACGCAACAACATCTAGTGGCCGACTCACCACATCATAAATATAAAATCTAGCTGCCCAGCTGCCGACGCCATCGTTACTGGATGGACAATGACTCATTGGCAGTTAACCCCCCCCCCCCCCACGACGTATATTTGTGCGTGTCACGACGTGAAAGCGACGCGGGTACGGTGACCGTGGTGGACGGCAGTGTAGAACGGCGGGGAAGCTCACTGCTGCTCCCGTGCCGCCACCCCCACCGTCAATCAGAAGGCACGACAGTGCCACCTATAAGTAGTCTGCGACGAAGAAGTGGGGCACTGGCGCCACCTACAGATAGTTAACAACATACGACTGTTTGCAATTGCGCGGTAGCGCCACCTATGAGTAGTTAACAACATACGACTGGTTGCAGTTGCACAGCAGCGCCACCTATAAGTAATCAACAACATACGACTGGATCTGGGAGGAGTAGCTGACTCTATCTACAGAGACCTGCGTCCCTGCAGGCTGCAGAGTATTATCGTAATCTGGGAGGAGTAGCTGACTCTATCTAGAGAGACCTGCGTCCCTGCAGGCTGCAGAGTATTATCGTAATCTGGCGGATGAGATGGAAATAGGTGAGTGCATGTGAGTGGAAATAATCTGGGCGTGGCCTGCCTCTACGCATGCGTAGATCCCGACAGCAATCACCCTAATAATTATCAATAAGACTGCAAAGCTCTTTCTTGTGTAAATAGTGCATGTTATATATGTGCGTGTATGTACCGCTATCCTATTTATATTACGTGACTTTATCCTATTTATATGATGTGTCTATTATTATATTATATTATATATATATATCTGATGTAATACGCGCACAAAACGGTGACGAATTCGGTTGAATTGAAACAAAATCTACCTATATATTATTGATCTTCTGCGCCAAGACCGACAGAATTATGATAGGCAATCTTTGTAGAAAGGAATATTATGAGATTATGACAACTTTTACTGTGTGAGGTAAATGTCAAAGCGCCCAGAAAACTATATTGCTGTACACAGAAAGGTTTTTGTAACAGACATACGTTTATTCATACTTGCACATGGGAGATCACTATTTACAATTACTAGTTGTTACAAATATATAATTCTTCATCAAAAATGTTAATCTACACGATTTATTCAGCCACCTGACTATTTAACTCTCATCGTAGAGATTACTCACGAAATATCTGAACAAAGTAAATTAACACACATAACTTAATTATTTAGCACCGACTATTAAATTGTGCAAGTGGAGTGGGAAACAATACCATATCTTCCGTGGAAAGCAATATAACACGATGTGCAAGAAATACAAAACAAGAGCTGCAGAGCGTCTGGGCTCATCTGAGATCTGTTGCTACAGTTATAAACGTAACATTTAAGTCGTGCGTAGTGACACCTTTGTTAGGCGCAGATATGCAGATACGCGTACACATCATTTCAGCAACCTTCTGCATTCTGCATACCTCCCAAATCCCATTAGTTGATAGAAATCACGTGCCTGAAACTCCTGTTTTATGGTGCATTGTGACCCTAACCCTAACCCTATTAAAAAAAAAAAATTAATTGTTGTAAAAATTACTTGTTGTTAAGAAATTGTTGTAAAAATTTGTTGTTGTTATGAAATTGTTGTAAATAAATCATGTAAATATTTCCCTTAATTGGAAAGAAATAGTTAAATGGATAAAGATAGAAAAATACAGAAAACAGGTAAATAATGAAAAATCTGATGGGATTCGATCGAACGACCTTTGAGCTATAATCCTGTGCTGTAGGCATTTGGCTATCAAGGCATATTGGGTTTCCAGATTATGGATGTGCCATAAATATATGAGAACACTGTGACATCATTGAGGCAGTTCAGGAATCCATGTTCTGATATATATATAGCCTATATACGATTATAGCTTCGTATAAATAAATAAATAAATATATATAATATATATATATATAATATATATTTCAGGGCGTAGATGACGAGAATATCACCGAACGTTACTTTGCCGTCCGGCTTGGCAGACGAGACAGATCATCGGTCGTGACGTCCCGTCACTGGGGACGCGTGACCCGCCTGATATTCCGATGAACGCCGTTGTAGTATGTCGAGTGGTCCAAGAGGAATTTATAGGACGATGAGACGGCCCATGGACCGGAAGACGGAAGCTACCGTGACGGAGCAGGGGAGAGAGGAGGGCAGAGGGAGGAGAGAAGTATGGGGCGTGCGTCTGTGATGGAATAGACGGAAGAGGCAAAGCTGCCGTGACGGGAAGGGGAGTGAGAGCAGGAGGAGGGAGCAGTATGGGTTGTGATGGATGGACCGCGACAGAGGAAGCTGCCGTGATGGAGATAGAAGAGAGAAGAGGGAGGGAGGAGTATGGGTGTGATGGATGGACGGAAGAGGAAGCTGCCGTGACGGAGAGGCGGAGACGGAGGAGGGAGGGAGTCGAGTATGGGGGTGCCTGTGAAGGATGGACGGAAGAGAAAAAGCTGCCGTTTGATGGAGAGGGGAGAGAGGGAGGGAGGCGGAGGGAGTATGGGGTTTGTATGGCATGGACGGGAAGGAGGCAAGCTGCCTGTGACGCTGAGGACGGGGAAATAGAGGACAGGAGTGAGGAGTATGGTGTGATGGATGGACTGGAGAGGAAAGCTTGCCGTGACGAGAGCCGGGAAAGAGGAGGAGGGAGGCAGTCATGGGCTTGTGATGGATGGACGAAAGAGGAAGCCTGCCCGTGACGGGGAGGGGAGAGAGGAGGTGAGGAGGAGTATGGGCTGTGCAATGCATGCCGACGGACAGGAAAAAGCTGCCGTGATGGAGCAGGGTGCGAGGAGGGAGCGGAGTGAGCAGTATTGGGTGTGAATGGAATGGACGGAAGAGAAGCTGCCGTGGACGGCAGAGGGGAAAAGAGGAGAGGAAGGAGGGAGGAGTATGGGTTTGGATGATGGGGACGGAAGAGGAAGCTTGCCGTGACGGTGAGGGAGAGAGGAGGGAGGAGAGGAGTATGGGGTGTGATGGCATGGACGGCTATAGAGGAAGCTGCCGTGACGCGGCGAGGGAGCGGAGGAGGGAGGGCAGGAGTATTCGGGTTGTGAGATGGATGGAGTGGAAGCTGACGTGGTAGGCTCGGTTTTTAAAGAGAGGCATGGGTGGGGGGGGGGGGCGATTAATTGACAGGACGGCTTTTTGTGCGGGATGGTGAGGAAATGAGAGAGGGCCGGGGTATCGAGACCATGCGTAGTAATCTATGCGTTGGGAAGGCAAAGGACAAAGGACATAAAAAGATG
>NW_014577461.1:126196-131589 GCF_000485595.1 Priapulus caudatus
AAACCCCCCTCCTCGAGGGTCAAAAGGTTATCAGACACTTACTCTTCGCAGCGTTCAGTGGAAAGCACATTTCATGGTCCTTTCAATAAAGCATAAAAATGGTAAGTCAGCGCTGAAACAAAAAAGTTTTTCAATCGCTCTGTCAGACCATGTCCTTAGAAAATGTCTCTAAAATTCTGCCTGGTGCCCCATATGACTCTTGAGACCTGTGACCTCCAATTTCGGGCACAGTGATGGCTTTTCCTACCATGATGCCTATACACCGACTATCACGCAGCTAGGTCGAGCTGTTTAGATTTTGTGCCGCAATTCTGCATTTCCTCCCTATACCTTAAGTTAAGGAGGGAATGTTCCCCCTTCTTTTACACCTCTCCTGACTTGACCTTTGACCCCCAGCTTCGACATCCCAACTCGTTTTCGGATTACCCACCCACGTCCCGACTTTCGAATCCGTACGTCGAGCCGTTTTAGATTTGCTGCCCAACTGTTGACGGACGCACGGACGCACGGACGCACACACGGACAATCATGCGATTCTACAAGCTGCATCCGACTTCGTCAGATGAGCTAAAAAAGCAGATTTAAACCAACAAACTGCAGTCATGCAGTGCACCACAGCGCGCGCGCGCACACTCCCGCCATGCACACGCGACGCACGGCACATACGCATGCACGCACGCATGCCACTCATGCACACACACGCGTAGACGCAGGCAAGCAAATATTAAAAAAAATACTTAGCCAACAAAATTGCGAGTAAATAACAATCACATCATCCTTTCTCATCTAAATGGCCAAGTTCAAAATATGTGTAATGAAAGACATGCTCAGCACCCTCCTTACGGCTCTCAACAAAACTGATCAGCTAGTACTATAATAATTACTAAGCTACATTTTGACACGGTCTAATCACTGATCAACTACTGAGCGTTTACACATTACAACTACATCACAAAATCGCACAGCAAAAACCTACTTCAGGACTACGAAGCCTCTACATTTCCCCGAGCCTCATACCTACTCACACCTTCGACACTTGGCTAAGAGGCGATGCCTATCAACATATTACACATCTTCCAAATCACTGCAAAGGCTAGTGGTTTAATTGCGTGTGCGTGCGTGCGTGCGTGGTAACCCAACTTAAACGACAGGTTAAATATTGTTCACCTGTAGCAGTGACCTCATTCGTTCTAGACACCATCACGTTAACCCTAAGGCACACGCAACACACATCTAGCTGGCGCTCACCACATCATAAATATAAATCTAGCTGCCCAGCTGCCGACGCCATCGTTACTGGATGGACAATGACTCATTGGCAGTTAAGCCCCCCCCCCACGACGTATATTGTAGCGCTGTCACGACGTGAAAGCGCGGCGTACGGTGACCGTGCCGTGGACGGCAGTGTTAGAACGGCGGGAAGCTCACTGCCTGCTCCCGTGCCGCCACCCCACCGTCAATCAGAAGGCACGACAGTGCCACCTATAAGTTAGGTCATGCCGACGAAGAAGTGGGGCACTGGCGCACCCTACAGATAGGTTAACAACATACGACTGTTTGCAATTTGCGCGGTAGCCGCCACCTATGAGTAGTTAACAACATTACGACTGGTTGCCAGTTGCACAGCAGCGCCACCTATAAGTAATCAACAACATACTGACTGGTTGCAGTTGCGCAGCCAGCGCCACCTATAAGTAATCAACAACATACGACTGGATGCAGTTGCGCAGGCAGGCCTGCACCTATAAGTAATTCAACAACATACGACTGGTTGCAGTTGCGCAGCAGTGCCCACTATAGTAATCAACAACATACGACTGGATGAAGTTGCACAGCAGCGCCACCTATAAGTAGTTAACAACATACGACTGCGTTGCGCGTGTGGGGGGTAGCGCCACCTATAAGTAATCAACAACATACGACTGGTTGCAATTGCGCCGGGTAGCGCCGCTATGAGTAGTTAACAACATACGACTGGTTGGAATTGCGTGGTACTGCACCTATTAATAGTTAACAACATACGACTGGTTGCAATTGCGCTGGTAGCGCCACCTATGAGTAGTTAACAACATACGACTAGTCGCACATTCACGGCGGCGCCACTATAAAAATAGTCAAACATACGACTGCTTGCCATTGCGCAGTAGCGCCACCTATAAATAGTCAACAACATGTGACTGCTTGCAGTTGCATTGCAGCGCCACCCTATAAGTAGTCGGTGACGTACACCGGGACGTGTTGCGCGGCAATGGCAGGCGCTGGCCAGCGAGCACGCGCGTCTGTTGACGGTCGCGGTAGAGGGCGCCGTGTGGCGCTGCGTCGTGGAAGCCGGCGCGGCGAGCACAGCGCGCACGTCCGGCGCCACACGCAGCCAGCAGCTGTGATACCGACGTCTGCGTACTCGCCGATGAAGCAGCTTGAGCCAGGTTTGCCGCCGGACAAGTCGACGTAGACCGACATCGAGCAGTCGATGACGATGACCGCACGTCCTCCCCGTTCTCCGTCTCCTCCCGGCCAGGATGTCCACGGATCCCTCGCTGCTAGCACTCTCCAACTGCAAGCAGAATCAGTGGTGTAAGCGGGAGGTAGCGTGTGATGTCCGTGTGTATGTCTATATCTATCTACACACACGCACGCACGCACGCACGCACGCACGCGCACACACACATATACACACATGCAAGCACACATGCACGCACACACACACACGCACACACACACATATATTTTGTATATTATATACCATTTGGTCACGGGTTATTTCACTCAGCATTTGAATGTTTCCACACCGCTCCTCTCGCCCTATCTTTTCACACAACTCTAACGCGTACACCTACTCCATTGCAGTCCTCACCTGTAATGCATCCAGCTCCATGCAGGAGTTGATCACACCCATGTCCGCGGCCGACTTTGTGTCGCCAGCCTCCCCCCGTTCAAGCACGCTGTGCGATCTTCCGGCAGAGGTGGCGCCCCCGCGCAGCTTCTTCGCGGCGCGATCGCGCGCTCGCTTCACGGCGACCGGCACGTCGACGCCCGCGCGCGCGTACACCTCCTCGCGCGCAAACTCCGCGTTCGCAAAGTACAGCGGGGCGCCTCGGGCGCACGACGCGCACCCCGGTGACCTCGCGGGCCGCCGCCCGCGCTTGCCGACCGCGCTGCGTACAGGTCGGTGCCGCCGCACGCGGCCGAGCGCGGCGACGCGCGGGCTGCGCGAGCGCGCCACGATCGTCACCAGCCCGCGAAACCGACGCCGACGAACAGCCCGATGCGACGTCGAAGGAACACCGCCGTCGCCGTCCACGTGACGAGCCAGATGAGCAGCGGTCGACGGTGGCGACGTCGCGCTGCCGCACAGCCGCGCGAGGTCGCCGTACTGCCGGAACATGCCGCGCAGCGCGACGACGTGATCGCCGACAGCACGGCGTTCGGCAGCGTCGCGAGAGCAGGCCGCGCACGCGCGACGAGCACAACGGCTACGATCGCGGCGGAGATGAGGCTCGCGACCTGCGTCGTGCGAGCCGACCGACTCCTGCACCGCGCTGCCGCGACAGCGAGGCGGACGCCGCGAAGCCGGAGAAGCAGGCGGAGCCCGACCTTGTTTTTTCTCTTTTTCTTTCATGATGATGATGATGATGATGATGATGATGATGATGAGAATAAGAAGAAATAGTAGAAGCAACATCGGAAGAAGAGGGATATGAGGGGGGGAGGGGTAAATGAAGTTTTGTGTGGGAGAGCAAAAAGGAAGAAGGTAAAGGAAGCGGAGGGGGAGGGAGAAGAGGAGAAGCAGGAGGTGAACGAGGGGGAAAAGGAAGAAGGCGAAGAGGAAAATGAGGTGGAAGAGGAGAAGGAGAGGGGTAGGAGGGAAGAGGAGAAAGGACGAGGAGGAGAAGGAGGAAGGAGAAGTTGAAAGAAGACGAGGGAGAAGAGTAGGGGGGAGTATGATCTTAAAGAGGCGAAGAACGAGGGAAAGAGGGAGAGGAAGAAGAGGAGGAGGGGGCGAAGAGGAAGAGGAGAAGGATGAAGAAGGAGAGTTTAAGTTTGGCGCTTCAAGCGTGTGACAATGGATTCTTTCACATCACGCGCTTTTACCGGCCTCTCTGCGTAATTTCTACTCGCCGGGATAATGGCATATCTCTTAATGAATGATTGATGGTTGCGCAACAAACAGTGTGTATAATTCCACGCACGCACACACACCCACCCACGCACGCACACACACCCACCCACGCACGCACGCACCCAAACACGCACGCACGCACTCACGTACACACTCATGCACACGAACTTACGCACACGCACTCACGCACGCACTCACGCACGCACACACGTACACACTCATGCACACGAACTTACGCACACGCACTCACGCACGCACTCTCGCACGCATGCACACACACGCACGCACGCATGCACACGCACTCATGCACGCGAGCTTACGATTACGCAGGCGCGCACACACACACTCACGCGCACGCACTCACGCACACGCACACGCACTCACGCATACGCACTCACGCACACGAACTTACGCACACGCACTCACGCACGCACGCACACGCACTCATGTACGCGAACTTACGCACACGCACCCACGCACGCACTCACGCACGCACGCACACGCACTCACGCACACGAACTTACGCACACGCACTCACGCACGCACGCACACACACTCATGTACGCGAACTTACGCACACGAACTCACGCACGCACTCACGCACGCACGCACACGCACTCATATACGCGAACTTACGCACACGCACTCACTCAATCACACGCACTCACTCACGCACACGCACTCACGCACACGCACTCACGCACACGCACTCACGCACACGCACTCACGCACACGCACTCACGCACGCACACACACTCACGCACACGCACTCACGCACACGCACACGCACACGCACTCACGCACACGCACACGCACTCACGCATTACGCAAGCACAGACACGCACGGAAACACTCACTCACGCACGCACGCACGCACGCACGCACGCACACTCTCTTTCCTCAATCTCTCTCCCTCTCTCTCATTCTCACAAAAACCCTTATCAAATCAAACCCTTATTCAGTTTGTTACACAGGATAATAAACGAAGGCGCCATATGTCGTGCATTAGCAGCGCATTTTCGTCTGTTTTGTCGTTTTAGCTGAATCTGTACAGTGTACACCCATATACATGTCGGCACACACAGACGCATCACATTGCATACGCTAAGTGATGCTAGAGGCAATTAAAGCTGACCAAGGTTGCGAGATACGGCTAAGGACGTTCGACAATAGATGTTAGATCATTGTGAAATAAAATAGTAAAATAATAACTAATATATAAGCTGCGTTCACACGTATATACACGGCTTAGCTGGTACCGTACTTAGTTGGT